>NC_134396.1:63133783-63285298 GCF_035582795.1 Mycteria americana
TGCGGCGGCTCGGCGTGTGTGTGCGCCGTGGGCCGGGCGTGCGCTGCACGGGACCGTCCGCGGGAGAGCAGAAACAAAGCGGGGGGACGTGGGCTCTTGAGTAGAAGTACAGCAGTGGCCGTGGAAGAGCTGGTATTACAGCGGCTATTTAATACACGGGTACGCGGTAAACACGCGCCTCTGTGAATCAGCCCGAGGTCACCCTGCACGCAAGCCAAGTTCTGCAGTGCTGCCCCCCCGCCCCCCTAGTTCTTAAATGCCACGTTCTGTTTATTTTATTCAAGCTGTGCGTAAAAGTACCGTATAAAAAAGATTGTGGGTTTGTACCATCGTCTGCCTCATTATGGATTTTTTTACACTTTTTTTAATCAGAATTCCGGCTTTTACTGCATTTTCGGTGTTGAAGCACTGGTCAATATCATATTAATGAAGTGGAGACAAGGGAGTTTGTAGGCGTTTGAAGGTGGTGTGTCATGATTTCAAAATTGCAAATTTTCTTGTGTTTGCAAATGGATTCCTGAGTTGAAGACAGGTGTAATAGTTTTACAAAGTCATGGGCGTGCCTCCAGAAAACACGATACCAGCAGAAAGAATCATTTTTTGAGGACAAGGGATAGGTGGAATTCTAGTTGTCTTTACAAAGAGAACAGTACTTGAATCTGGTGTGAATCATTCTATTTTTAATGCGGCATTATTAACATCATATTCAAGATAAAAATCATGTTTACACTTAGTCTGAGAAAAACATAGTTTTGGGTGTGTATCAAAACTGGTAGGAGGGCATGCATTTGTTTTCAGATTTGTTCCAAGTAAAATATCAAACAGCACATGAAGCAACAGCATGTATTCTTACTGAAATACTTCCTTTGGTTCTGCATTTGGTTTTGCAGAAACTAAATTTTGGGACAGAAGTTAGGTGACTGAAACATCTGTGAAATTTCAGTATGCGTATATCTATGCACACATACAAAGCTTGTGTATATGAAGTGCGTATATTTATGTGTGTCTATTCATATTTTGCATACCAAAAAAAGAGTAATATTTTAATAAATGTGTTTATTCAGCTAAGCTGTCACTGGATTTGCATTTGTGTGTGTGTACCTTTTGATCTCAAAAGAAAAGCAAGGCTTGGTAACTTTTGTAGAACACATTTTTTACTTTAATGTTCATGTATTTTGGCAGCAGTTTCCAATGGGATGTCAAGACAGGAAAAGTTTTCCTAGCTGTGCTAGACAAGTCCACTTACTTGGATACATCTGGTACGTCATTCAGGCAGTAAAATAGCTAATAGTGTTAGTATTTGGTAGAAATAATTTATAGAGCACTGTAAATGCATGTAGTGCGTTACAGACACGAAGAGCTGAGGTCCCTGCTGTGAGGCACTTAACCATCTGAAATAAAAGTAATACAGGGAATAGCAGTGCAAACACAAGAAGGCATAATGATACGTGATGAAGGTCTTGCCTTCTTTAGCTAATGTTTGCCTTTCTGGCTGTGAATTCAGCTAGACAGGCTGGCCTTCGTAATGTAAACTGTCTTTCAAACCAGACAGGTAAAAATGTAATTTAAAAATGAGTAAGTCTAAATTCTGGAAAATAAAGGAAAATCTATGTAAAGATTCCAAGGATTAGCTCTTGCAGCCGCTTTGCTTGTGTAGCAGTAATTCAGTTAGCTCGTGCAATAACTGCAGGATTAGTCTGTATGTTTTGCCTCTCGATTCTGCTTTAAAGCCCATAGAAGCCCTCATATTAACAGCAGAATTTTATAGAACTGACTGGTGCGAGGGCCGGTTTCCAAAACGAACTTGCATCACTGCACTGACCTTTTTGTCATTAATTAGTGAAGAGCACACAAATATATGGTAAGCGCGTTTGGTTCTGAGAGGAGCCTTTTCTGTGTGTGCTCAAAACCTACGTTAAGATTTCAAGGCATCTTTAGTTTTCCTTTGTAAAGTATAATGATGTTGTGGTAAAAGGCATGAAAGGTAAGGATAGAAATTAAGTGAATTTAAACAACTCAAAATATTTAAGTACAGTACTTTTTATAGATTATCTAAAAAGTGCTTTCATGATCTTTCACGTAGAGTAGCTAAAGCAGCTACAGTGAGTTGTTAATTCAGGATCTAATAAACAAGCCTATGATGGTGATTGCTGTGCCCCTTTTAATTTCCTCTGCCATTTTTAGCTGCTTTTTTTTCCTATGTTAAGGGTGAGTTTTTAAGCTCAGTATTGTGTGCAAAAGGTGAATGTATGTAGAGAAAACAGGCTGACTGAACAAGGAGAAATGGGGAAAATACTTTATGTGTAATGCTGCAAAATGAGCCCGCTGGAGAAGCTGAACACTCACACATAAAGTAAAACTGGGTGTTGTGACAACTGCACTTTTAAAAGTATGGAATTACAATGGCTATGTTACAGATTTTTCACAGGGGAAAAAGTTAACCTTTAAACAGAGTCTTTTGGAAAGGCTTAAAAGCAGGTTTTGTTTTCTTCAGTGCTGCATGTGGTTGTGTGGCTGCAGTTACTGCTGCATAGTCTCTCCTATACTGGCTGCATAGTCTCTCCTAGGAGCGGTGGAGTCAAATTAACAAGACATGGCTTGTTTTGTTCTTGGTTTTTGGGGTGCTGTGACAGTGGTAAAACTGCCAGTAAGTAATTGCAGTGTGATTTCATGGCTTAGGAGGAAGAAAAACACTTGTAGAGGTAGGTGTTGGAGCTGTGCTGTGGGTGGGGCAGGGAGAGAGAGAATTAAAGTATCCAGAGAAATAGACTGAAAGGGGAATAATGCAGTGGGCATACTGATACAGCCTTACAAGGGAGGGAGGAGGTGCAGAAGTCTGGTGGCCTCCCACGTCCTCAGTAGTCACGGAACTGCAGGGTGGCACCACATGTCAGAGAGATTTTGTTTACTGAGGTTGATATCTTGAGATGTGTTAGGTGTTGGCTAGCAATTGGGTGGTACAAAATTCATACAAGTGCAGGCAGTGAGCCATATTGTAGATGGCACTTCATTAGAACATGGGGAATCTTTGGCAAGAGCCAACAGAAGCATGAGAGTTGGCCTTAGTATCTCAGTATGTCACCTTGATCTTGTTGGACAACCTCTAAATGCTGGCCTTACATATTAACTGTGTATATGAGGTGATAAAATTGCCAAGACCTGTTTTCACGTGATTTTTTTTTCCTTTCAATAGAGTATTTTTAATCTATTTGTAGCAATTACAAAGGGGGAGAAATGTGTTCTTTTGAAAGTCTTACTATGCAGCTAAACCAGTTTGAATGCAAGGTGCCTGTGCATGTGTTTATTTTCTTCCTGCTTTGCATCTTGGTGCCTTTCAGTGACTAAGAGCTGAACAAACTTAACTGCAACACTTGTTGCTTCTAGGGTAAACCTCAATTCTGAGTGTTCAAGTCCGAATACAGAGTCACCAGGTTGTTTTTTCTGTCAAAGTAGACTCTCATATCTTCTAAATGAGAATTAGACAGGATAGTATGATTTTTTTTATGCAGCAGTTATTATATTCTTTTATTGCAGTTACACTTTTCAGAGAGGTAACATAGCTCTTAATATGTCTGAAAAAAAACAAATTAAGCTTGACTAATACCTTTTAATTCCTAAGAAATGGTAAGAAACTGCTGTAATGAGCACACAGAGTTTTGGATAATTCTGATAGATATTGTGAGCTCAGTACTGGATCGCTCATATTCAAAACTAAGAGTCTTTGTTTTTGTAAGAGGGATATTGGCAAGAAGACCAGACTTTTTCTTTTTTAAAAGCTTTGTTTTATCTTTATGTTCTACCTAAACATCAGGAATGTAAAAAGTGTTTACCAAATTCTGTTTGGTCTAAGTCATTCATCTTTTGGTACAAGAGACATAGCAGCACTTAATTTGAATCCTCGTGGTGTTTTTTACAAAATTAGATTAAAAATGCAAACAAACCTGTAGCAAAAAATTAACAAAGCCTGAAAAATAGCACTTCAACTCTGTAGTGACTAATTCTATTTTTGTGTATTAAATTTGGAACTAGTCTTTTACAATCCTAATGTGTTCGAGAGTTTTTGTGAATCATGTTTATTAAATGCTTTGGGATGCTTGAGGAAAGCCAATACATAGGTAGAAATGTTATTACTTTAAAGACAATACAGAGTCATTATTTAATAAGGTAAAATGAAATTTGGAAGATAAATAAATCTTGTACTTTCTGTGTTTGTTTATTAAAAATAATACTGTCACTCGTGGTTAAACTTAAAATGCTGTTTTGTTCCCCACTTAGGAAAACTATGAACGAATGAAAGCACTGGTAACTGAACTCCAAGAGCAAGCAGAAAAAATCAGATTAGGTAAGTATGATAGTCTAGATTTTGGAACACTTGTTTAATTTGGTCCAAAACCCAGTTTTGTTCTTAGGATTCTTTTCCCCTATGGCTGTACATTCATTAATCACTTCATTCAGATACGACATATTTGCTGGATTATAGTAGTTGTCCTGAAATTTTACCTCATCTGTTTAAATCTAGATTTACCACTTTCTGTCAGTTGAAAATCTTAAAAGGTTTATGTCCAAGCTAACTTGGTTCAAAATTTAGGGTTTTTTTTAAGTAACTCAGGCCAGCTAAGGAAGATGTCCACACCGTTAGCACTTCTTTGTTTACCACAGTATCTAGTGTGTTAACACATTTTTTTGTTTGCCAGTTGAATATTGGAGCAATATGCTAATGCAAGCAAATCCATAAATTACTGGAAGCAGACATAAATGAAAGCAAGGCTGATTTAGCCAAACAGAAGATTAATTTAATTGCCAGAGAGGCAAAAAGTAAGCAAGTAGATAGTGAAAACTGAATATTTAGAGTTGGTTACGTTTTAATCAGTTAAGATGTTAGTAATCAATGGAATGTACGTTTCTAATGGCATATTTTTTAAATAGGTAGGATTATCAGTAAAAGCCGTTTATTAATATACTTTCCACTTCACCTGCTTCCTTGCTTCATCCACTGCTGCCTGCTTTTATAACAAATTGGTTTGGCAAATGTGCTTCTGTTCAAGTTGCATGTTAGTCTCTTCATGTGCAAAGAGGATTTTCAAAGACCCTAGCTGTAGTTGTGCTGGCAAACAAAAGCAAGTCTGTAATAGTTTAAAAGATTGAAATCTGTGTTTCATCTTCTTGACTTGTAAGATCACAGAATCACAGAATCATATAGGTTGGAAAAGACCTTTAAGATCATCGAGTCCAACCATAAACCTAACACTGCCAAAAACCATCACTACACCATGTCTCTAAGTACCTCATCCAAACGTCCTTTAAATACCTCCAGGGATGGCGACTCAACCACTTCCCTGGGCAGTCTGTTCCAATGCTTGATAACCCTCTCGGTGAAGAAAAATTTCCTAATATCCAGTCTAAACCTCCCCTGGCGCAACTTGAGGCCATTTCCTCTTGTCCTATCACTTGTTACCTGGGAGAAGAGACCGACCCCCACCTCTCTACAACCTCCTTTCAGGTAGTTGTAGAGAGCGATGAGGTCTCCCCTCAGCCTCCTTTTCTCCAGGCTAAAGATGACCTGAATTAATTACAGTTGACTGTAATTAATGGAGACAATAAAATGAAAATGGTTTATAAATGCTTAACTGTGCTGCCAGAGGTTGAGCATGCAGTTTTAATTCTCCCCTTGTTGTATCCATCATGGTACTGTCTCTTCATGTACTGTTTCTTATATAACACAGTTTCTTTTACAGCTTTGGAACGGAGCACAGTTAAGATTTTGTGCTTAGTAGTTTTTCTTGCTTGCTGTGAAACAAAGCTCCAGGATTTCCTGAGGAGATGCTGAAACCTGTGGACTACCTCTGTCTTTTATGGGTGTGGAGTCTGTTCAGCAATTCCCAGTGTGGCTCCTGAACTAATGATCATGGCCTTCTTCACTGCTGCACATTTTCCTGTTCTTGCCCGTTACCTGATAACAGGACAAGAACATGGCCCTTATCTTTTCTGCATCTCAGGGAGCTCTACCAGGATGTTAATAGACCGTTTTGAGTGACGTCAATTGAGATTGCTTTGCCTGTCATTTAAGTATATCAGAAGAATTAGGTACTTATGTCGAATACTTTTGAAGGATAAGTGCAACATCTTTTTCTTTGTAAGAGCTGTCTTTCAGAGGATAAGCTCTTGCTTGATGTCTTTGTAATGAATGCTTCATTCTTTATCTGTTACTTCCATGGGTAGGGCTTTTGTGAACCCATATCCCATTCTACTGAGTAATCCCCAGCACTGCAACAGGAATATGGTCCCTCCCCCAAAGAATTTACAGGCTATGGTAAGTTACAACAGACGGATTTCTGATGACAAGCACAAGAAGCAACTGAGATACTTTTAGTCTCCATGACTGGCAGTAATCATAGCACATCAGCAGTCACGGTGAAGTTTTATAGATATGACTGTAAAGGAGAAGCTAAAGAAGGGATTTCAAATTAAATGCCTCCAAGTTTGTTTCATTGTCAGGGACACTGCTTCTCACAGTCTACAGAATGGAGACTACTGTAGGGTAGAGCAAACGTCTTGGTCTTGGAAGAGAAAAGTTCAGTCGAATGGATACAGGGCCCGGAGGACAAGCATTTACGATTAGTGTGTGAAGAGGGCGAGTGCACAGAGATGACAAAAATCACAGGATGGAAAACTATTTTTGCAACATCACTCTGGGTGTAAATGAGAAGGGCAAGATGGAGGTCAGAGAAAATGTAGTTAGCATGATGTGGGATGTTGAGAACGTGGATGAGAGTATTAGCTCTGTAGGTGGATGTGAGAGGTTTTATCTTAAGAAACTTATACAGAAAGAATTCACAGGATTTAGACTTAGGCTGGATATACAGACCTAATGAACAGGCTCAGAAATAAATTGTGGGCTTTCTGGCATGCCTAACGAGTAGGAAATTATGTGCATAGTGATCAAGGAAGGAGGTAGGAGAAAGGGCTTGAAAGGTAGGCTTAAAAGCTCTGTTTCAGTGATGCTTAGCGGCCAAAGAAATCTTGAAGTCTCAGGAGAAATGTTAGCAAAATAGCACCTTCTTTATTTTGGACGGGGGAGACAATTTTAGACTGATGAGGTGGATCAGTGATCTGTCTACACAGACAATGTTTGTATAAGCTGTTGTTATAAAGAGGCTGAGGTGTGTCAACAAATCTTAAGTATTGAATGACATAAAGCTCTACAGAGCAAAAGATATGATTTAGGATGACCTCGGGTAAAGGGCTGAAATGAAGCAAAGATAAACTTTATATTAAATACTGTGTGTCTGAACTCTGCTTACAGTTTTGGAGTGATCTAAGGAAATGAATCGAGATTGTGTTGGGTCTTTCAAGGTTGGATTCAGCATAGGTATTTTGAACCAATTTTGGTGGTTAGTACTTTTTGTAATTCTTACCACTGTGCTTTTGTCTGTGTGTTTGTGTTTTCAACCCTTCTGTTCATTGCCAAGCAGTGGGGGAAAGTTTCAGACAACTGAAACTTTACCTCAAGACTAACTGTAAAAAACTGAGGGGGAAAATGGAGTAGATTCTGAAAAGCAAGCATTTTTATCAATACCTTAAATCTGTCTGAAGTTAAAACCATTATTTATTAAATTCATTATTAAGGTCCATACTTCAAAAACTGGGAACTCATCAGCACTTCCATTCCAAGTCTTAATATAAGTGGTGATTTATCTATCTGTGTCCATGGTAAATCTAACAATTTACTATTGTATCACAGGAGGTGGAGAAAAAGCTCGTAAGCTTCACACATCAAGAGGAAAGCTGTTACCCAGAGAGAGAATTGACAGGCTTATTGATCCCGGGTAGGTACTTTCTTTTTTCACAAACACTTCGGGTTCTCTTTTGTGGGTAAGTACTGCAACTTGTTTTAGTATTTGCAGGCTTGTTTCCTCTTTAGTTTCCGTAAACACTGGAAAGTAACACAGTTGAAATTTTACAGAAGTGTTCTTTGAAATACTCATCTCTTTAAAAAAAAAATACATCTAATTTTTAAAATTTAACCTTTTAAGTGAGATTCAGTGGCAAATATGGCCAATTCCTTTTTAAAATTGTGTTATATTTGTCATTATTCAGGTCTCCGTTCTTGGAGTTCTCCCAGTTTGCAGGTTACCAGTTGTATGGTAATGAAGAGGTACCAGCAGGAGGCATTATCACAGGCATTGGACGAGTATCTGGGTGAGAGATACCAGTGATCTACATTATTGATGATATGAAAAGGAAGGAGGTATAATTTTGTTTAGTTTCCAGTATTAAGCTATTAGCATTTTTAGTGTTTCATTTCTGACACCCAAAAAATCAACAAAGTTGGTATCTTAATTTGTTCAGTCTTAGCTAAAAGGGAGTGATTTTATATTTTTTTTTTTTTAGTTAGGGTATCCCATATTAAAGCAGAACACACATAGAGTTTCTGGTGCCTGATGAAGGAAAGAGATTAGTGCCTCAGTGAGGCAATTTTCAAAAAACAGGGCAGTATTCTAGGCTAAGAATTGGGTTTGCTCAGTAAAAGTACCTCTAAAACTACTGTTGAAATGAAATATGATGCTATGCAGTATTATTTTAGGGAGTTAAGGGACTGTGAAATAGGACATCATAGTGCCCTGACTGCTGTTACAATGTGCATTTGAGGGAGTGCAGGTGAGGATGGGTCTTTTTGAGCATCAGGGCTTTGAGGGTCCTTGACATGTTACAGTTCTTAACCAACAAACATACTTAATCACTAGAAATATTTTTCTCTCTCATAAACTTGTTTTATTTTTAGGGTTGAATGCTTGATTGTTGCTAATGATGCAACTGTCAAAGGTGGTACCTATTATCCCATCACTGTTAAGAAACATTTACGTGCTCAAGAAATTGCAATGCAAAATCATCTCCCTTGCCTATATTTGGGTAAGTCCCATTGCAGAAATAGCAAATGTCCTTTGTTAAGAGCAGCTCAGGATCTCTAGATAAGACACTGCTTTAAATAAATGTTGTTGAGACTGGTGTGTCCCCAGATTTGACTAACGAGGTACATACTGTAAACGCAAATATTCAAATATATTTTCATCAATACTGTTACCTCTACAGATTGGTGGCAAATCTGAACCGGAGGGTACCCATAGCTTCTCAGCACTGTATTCTGTACTGCTGTAGGGCTGGGTTCGTAAGATACAGATATAACTATGTCACTGTATCACTTCTTTCTTATTCCATTCCCTTCTGTCATGCTTGACCAATCCATCCTATGGTCTTATCCAGTCTTAATTCAAATTACAGTTTAAAAAAAAAAAAAGTTACTTTACCTTTTGGTGGAGCATGTAGCTGTATGAGACAACATACCAAAGAAATAAAAAAAGTCTCAGTGCCAAAAGTGTCGCTAATAATTTGGATCAACAGATTTTTACAATTTGGGATTAATTTTACTGAAGCAGAAATGTCATTGTGTATTATTTTGCATTTTGAGTTTAGTCTATTAAATCAGAATTTAGCCAAACCTTCATGTAAGTTTTACTTATGTGTACTTTTATTAAAGATTAAGATCAGAGTGCCAAACGTCTTTAGTATATTACAGGTAGTATTTTCTTCGCCTGATTTTGTACAAATACAAGAGCTTTCTGCCAATGCCTGTCTTTCAGTGTCAATTCCCAATCTAATAACTTTAGAACCCATTAGCCAATTTCAGCCAAATTTGACAGAGAGATTTAAGAGAGTGTGTATTCCTGTGGATTTTGTGTAAGTCGGCATCAGAGGAGAAAGACCCTTCTACTGTCTCCACTCTATTTAAAACATAGAGTGGGTTAATCCTTGTCTGTTCTGCTTGGCTTAGCAGCTTACATAGCAGCTGAGAGCCATTAATTGGCTTGCCAGTCAGGGTGCTTAGTACTAGTTAAACAGTCAACATAAGTGTAGGTCCTGGCCAGCATAAGCATTTGTAATTTCTTGCGTTCCTGGTAGGTCAAACATGCAAAGAATACTGAGAGAAGGATTAGGAGAAATGTGAACTTGAAAGTATTGGTGGGGTGGATACAGGGACAGTGTGGGTGGGGACTCTGTGGGATTGTCATACTGCAATGGAAAGAGTCTTGGAGGCAAGGGGAGGGCTAAATTCTATCTTAATCATAAAAACCAGAAGAAACTTAACTTTGCTGTTTGCAAAACAACTATGATTTTTTAGTCTGAATTATCAGAAAATTCTATCTGTTCAGACAACTCTTTTTGGTGAGTTATCAGTGAGCAATTACGTGTGATTTTACTGTTTTAAGATCTTATGGAATGAGGAATTGTGGGACATAGATATGCCTTTGAAACAAAAGTTTAATTTTTTTAATCCACCTTTGAGGTATATAGTCCCTGTATATATACTGCTCATCACTCAAACCCGGTGAATTATTTTACCTTTGCAATTTCTGTACCTGGGCTTGTTTCAGTTCATTTCAGTTGTGCGATCAAGAGGGAGTGCTTTGTAGTCAGTCAGCACTTCGCTGACCATCTAATTTTCATGCCATTTGAACTGCCGTTTCCCTCAGTGGTAGCCGCCTCAGTGTTAATTCTCTGATGTGGATACCTGATGCCATTTGTCACTGAGTCAGTCGCTGGTGTGGGCATTTTCCTTTGTGTTTGGGGATGGCCCATTTCACAACACTGGTATGTTGACCAGGTTGGAGTTTTTCTGGTTGCTGGAGTTGATGCTGGTTTGGGAGAGAGGTTCTGCAAGGGCAGGGGAAAGAATAAAAACCCTGCTTCACGGTAAAGCTGAATGTAGGGCATTACTGGCTGCAGTCATGCAGCATGAGAATCTGCATGTGGACTGTTGCTCATAGGTAAAAATTAATTACCAGGAGCCACAATTCTCAGAGATGCTTGGTCTCCCTGTGCATTTCCTTCTAGTCTTCTGTCCTTCTTTGGAGTCTTATGACATGATGTATTTTCATTATTTGGGCATGGAGAGGTAGCTGCAGTTGGAGACCTGTAAGCTGGAGGGCACATCATGAGGCAAGGACACATGATAAATGAAGGTTCCTAAAGATAGTATAAGGCCTTCTGTATGTCTGTATAGTCAGGGTATGAAAGTACACATGCTATACCTCTTGAACTCAGTGGTGGTTAGTCTTACCCATTTCTGGAACTTGTGACAGAATTGCAGTAGAATAATTGAGTTAAAGTTGTCTATTGAAAGTGTTCTTAGTTTAAATGTTTTGCAGTAAGATGAGTTTACAAGTTTGTATAGGGAGGTACGATTGCATCTCTAAGCACATCTGAATTTATTTTCCATTAGAATGATTGGAATGGATGTTATTTGGGGGGGCTTACTATTTTTCTTTTTTTTTTTCCAAGAAGAATATCCTAATATACCTAGATTCATGGATGTACATATAGGTTAGTAGTAGTAATTGCTGTATATTTTAAGTAACATGCAGATAGTTTACCAACAACTTAAGTATTTAACACTGTTCAAAGACTTGTTAACATATTTTCATTCACTCTAGTTGATTCGGGAGGAGCAAATTTACCTCGGCAAGCAGAAGTATTTCCAGATCGAGATCATTTTGGCCGTATTTTCTATAATCAAGCAGTCATGTCCTCACAAGGAATTCCACAGGTAATTTGCTTATACTTAAGAATGAAATGTACTAATTAGTTGTTATGCTTGCTGCCTTTATCTGGTTTCAAGGCTTGTACCTATGCTTTGTTTTTGACAGCACTATGTTGTGCTGACCTGATGGCCCAGTCTGGGGATTGGAGGCACTGTAAACACAATAACTGTCCACAAAAAGTCGTTATAGTTTTGAAGAAGCTGTCTTCTTTGTTGGTCTTAGTGTTAATGACATGACCTACCTGCTCTTGTCTTGGAGTGGGAGAAAAAGGGACTTGACAACATGGTATGTAGGGCCATGTGAGGAAGCACTAGGAAATCTCTTGGAACAGCTGATTATTCTGCATCAACACTGTAAAGGTGAGGACCCCTTTGATGATGGCTAGTAAACGAGACGTACTTTCTATTGACGAGGGTATGCGTATATTTAAATGTCCATTTTATACACTGATGTGCTGTATGATAAAACTGCCCTAACGATGAGGTTATTTTCTAATGTATTAATGATACATAGAATTACTGTTAGTCACAGTTCCTGGATTTAGAAGTGGTTTTGTGTCATGGGTATTTCAGGAGGGCATTCGGGTCAGGTTTTTGACGCAGGTGGTGTGCTAGGGGAGATGCACTTCTGGATCTGTTACTCATGAAGAATGTAGAACTGCTTGAGGATGTGATTGCTGATGGCAGCCTTGGCTGCAATGAAAGTGGAGGGCAGACTATAAGGTCCCGATGGAGGTGAGGAAGGCAGGTAGCAGGATAAAGACAACCCTGGGCATCAGGAGAGTAGTCTTGGGCTTGTTAAGAGAATTGTCAGCAGGGACCTGTGAGAGGCTGCCAGGGAGGGCAGAGGAGGTGACCTCCTCCAAATAAAGGAACACTCCAGGAAAGCAGATGACCAGGTCATTCCTACAGAGTTGCTGTGTAGTCAGTCATCTCCCAGCCTCTTCATATGGTTGTATAGCCCTCTCGTATACCTGCCTCTTACTCCCCTTTGCGGGCCAAAGAATTCAAGCTTACTTAGCTGTTCTTAATGCAGAAAGTGTTTCATACCTTTGATGGTCCTAGTTTATCTTCTGTAAACCTTTTCCCAGGTCTCGTTATATGTTTTTTGAGATGAAGGAGCCAGGCTGCACTACTCAATATGTCAACTAATGATAGAGATATATATATAAAAAAATAACATAATGATATACACTGTTCTCTTTTCTATTCCTTTGCCAGTAGTTCCTAACATCTTTGATTTTTTTGACTGTTGAGCAGTGAGCTGGTGTTTTCACTGAATTATCATAATCTCCAGAGCCTCCTCTGAGGTGTAGTTGTCAATTCAATGCCTATCACTTTATACTGGCTGGATGAAAGAAGGTGAAGGAAATTTTCAGGATATTCCACCTGAGAAGAAAAATTGTTTTAGAACTTTAGGGTTAGAAATAGGTGTTGGAACCTCAAGCAGAGTAAATGTTTAGCTGACTTGCTGTTTCATCTGAGTACTGTCATGGAAGTATTTCACCACCATATTGTTTTGATATACTTGACTATTGAACTCATAATTAATGTAAAGTGGAAGTAGGACTTCATTTTCTTCATTCTTACCAACATCTGTCATTGAGAGGTATGGTCGGGCTGGAACCATTTTGATTTATTCTCTATGAGAAGCTGTGCTTGTTTGAATCTCCTAGTCCAAAAGGAGGAAGTGGAAGCTAATACTTCCTTTCAGTGTGAAGCAGATGCACCAGTCAAGGATACAGTATTTGGTCTGACTCCTCCTTACATGGCAGACAATGGCTTTGCATGATTTCTGAGGAAACTACATTTGTTACCTTGATACCTTTTTGGCACATTTTGGAAGCAAGTCAGACTTCAAATCTTCAACCATCTACCGAATCCTTCGACCACCTCTACTGAAGAATCCTGAAATCCATTGCCCCCAGAGAAATCCAAGGCCGAAGATTCCAACAATACACTAAATCTCTTTAGAAAGTCTGACATAATGTAATTTCTGCAGTTCTTTTCCTTCCAACAATAAAAGTGAAGCAATTGTAGTGATTAGCTAGGTCTCCAGGGGAAAAGCACTGTTTAGTTAAAACAAAAATACTTACGAAAAAAGACAGTTCACAATCTGGCCATCCTGCGGAGTCACTGATAGGTCTAGGTTGTACTTTAGGTTTATACGTGTGAATAAAATTGGCCCCAGCATTTTTGTGGAACAGCAAGTGTCAAAGGAGACAGTCACAGGGCTATTTTGCTATATTATCTTTATAGGAGGAGTTTTGGTAAACCTTTTATTGCTAGAGACTCCAATCATTATCTGGTATGGGAGTAGTGATTTTTAGATGTTATGTCAAAGATGAATATGTAAACCCAGTTTGCAAGGCTGAAACTATTGACGTTAGGCAGGACCTTTCTAGAAATGCCTGGCCCTAAAGTCATGCTGATGGTTTCCTGAATATCTTGAAACAACTTTAACGTATTTGTAAAATTCCTTATAAAGTTGAATTTGTTTTTATTTCTATTACCATACAGTGTTGCATTAAGAGTAGCATTGTACTCCTATACAATAAAAACTAAGTGTAGGAAAGATTTGCCTTTTAGTAAAACACATTTCTGTTTGGTATGACACTGATGAAAGTTTAACTTTCTTAGAATATTTATAGAAGACTGGGAAAAATGTTTTAACTGCAGTGCTTCCTTCACTTAAAGGACGTAATACAGGTGTATTTTGTTTGGGAGATGTTTCTATCCTTTGTTTTGTTTCAAAAAGGCACTACTAATATTTGTAAATCTACTGTTGATTCTGTGCTAACAGACTGTGGTAGCTAGAATCATCTTCCCTGTCTGAGCAGATGTTTCAATAGGAGGTGGTGTTGGGAAATTATGTTCCCTCTGATTTCCATTCTGGTGAATTCTTCAGACATGGGAGTCTGGATGTTGTTAGTTTTGTACCTGCTGTTCTTTGTTGTGGCCTGCCTGAAGGTCTATTTCATCAGTTCATCTCCCCTTCTCAATTTTGCCCTTAAAGTGCTTGCTTTTTTTCCCCCTTTTTTTTTCCCAGTTGCCTATGGTGCTTTTAATTTCCCCCTCCACTTTTACCTCTGACTAATTTATTATACTCCTATTGCAGCTTTAAATTGCGTTGATGTCTGTATGTCTGTGAATCAGAAAGCTGTCATTAGCTTCTCATTAGCTGCTTCCTAAGCGCTCTCACCCTCATATGCTGCATGGATACAGTAGGGAGCTGATGAGTGGTTATGAAATACTGTATGTGCATTCAGAACTGTTGATTTTTATTGCGCTAAGTAATTTCCTATGCAGTAATTCAAAGAATGAAGTGAGGAAGTAGCACATTAGTTAGGAATTTGAGGTTGTGCTATTTGACAAGTAGATTTTGTTTTTTCCAAGGTGTAGATATACCAATTTATGTATTGGAAGAAGTAACACCTCAGTTAAAGTTTAAATGCAGGTACATTTTTCAGCATAAGCATGGTAAAATTAAGAGTAGGAAAAAACCACAATCTTGGGAAAAAGTCAAATTAGCTTTTTCCCCAAGTTTCTTCCATTTCTAGAGGCTTATGTTATCTTTGTATTTACCTGGAGGTATTTATTAAATGCACAACAGAAATACTGCAGGTTAATCATGTGACTCTGAACATAGTTTAAGGTACCGAAAACCATTTGCTGAAAAAGCTGCTTGATTTGATGATAGCAGGTTGACACAGTTCATCTACTCCTGCTTTAGATACAGGTAGTGTGATTTGGAAGTTTTATTTCTGTGTGCTGTTTTCTTTTAAGAGCAAATATTAAATTATCATTTAACACAGAACACTACTTGAAGTCTCTTTAGAAATATTTCCAAACAGAGTTAGCACAAAATAACATTATTTTGTGGTTTAATTTTTTGTGTGTGTGTGTGGTTGTGAAAGAAAGCGTTAGATTAGACCATTACTTTCTTATTGTTTGCCTTTCCCATATAAGCATTCCATTTCTTCTGCTTTACAAGCTGTTTTGAAAGGCCCTTTGGAGGAGCTCCCTTGAAGGAGAAGTTAAGTGAGAAACTTCACTTTCATGATCATATGCTACTACAGTATTCATCATGTCTGGGGTCAAGGCAGTTTTGTAAAAGTGTCACCAAAATATTACTGGTGGAAAATGTTTATTGGGTAGATGTTCATCTCAAAATTAGGCATAAGGATGAAGCAGAGGTTATTTGTGCTAAAGCCTATAATGAGATACTCCACACTTCAAGGAAGGGGCAGAGTTTGTTAGTTGATCCATTGAAGAACTGAAGTTACATACTAGTAGATGTGAAGAATTTTCTTCAAAGGATGTTAGTAATGTTGGTGAAATTATGCCAATAAACTCTGACTTAAGCATAAATATCAGGAGCAACCTCTAGGTTTCAACCTTTTACCATTCATCGGTAAAAACAAATTTCATGGTAGAATGTGCGCCTCTTCAAACGTTTCACATATATAGTTCATGGTACTTCATATATGAATTTTCCTGCAGGGTGGCCTGAAGATCATAGTTTAAGAGACTGTTGAAAACTAGAGAGGTTCCCTATTTTTTTGAAGAAAACCTGAAATGTAAACAAAAAGTTTGCTCAGTCAGGCAAAAATAATCTTGCAGTGCTGTCCCAGAGCCTGTATTAAAATCAGTACAATATATAATAGTAGTGTGTGCATTTGCTATTTTTAAGGGTTGCACAATTCACTAACTTGTGGTTTTTGTTTTCCCAATAGATAGCAGTAGTAATGGGATCCTGTACAGCAGGAGGAGCATACGTACCTGCGATGGCTGATGAAAGTATTATTGTTGGCAAACAGGGAACAATATTCTTGGGAGGGCCACCACTGGTAAGGATACAGAAGTTTCCAGTAACATAGCCCCAAAAAATTTGTGCTGCAGACAAATCTACAGTTTAAACTATTGAGACCTTTCTTGGTGACATATTTCCAGATACTCTGTAGTTTAGTTTGCATTTTTTTAGTATATCTGAATGTTTATATCCTAAATTAAATCTTTTCTATCTGTTAGAGGTGTATATATAAAACTTTGTTAAGGTGTTTTTACAGTACTGCTTTTAGATTGCCGTGCACATTTTAAATGATAAAAATGCTTTCTATATTCAATTATGTAGTCTCTAAGTTTGACTTGAAATAAAAAAAAAATTACAAGCATGTAAATTATATCTCAAAGTCAAGATCAGAGAACTTCAGAAGCAGGACTGATCTGCTATATTTTATGTCAGTTTACAGACAAGGGAGATGCACTTATGATGGAGTTTGTCATTTCCTTACTTTCTTAGTAAGGAAATTGTTTCTAAGAAACCGACCTGAAGAACTCCTGTGAATTAAAACTTGCTTTATTGTGGAACTCATACTGGAATTTGTGACTGTGCAAAATATTGCAGCATAAGACAGCTTTAAAATTATAGTAGCTTGGCTCCAACAGGAAAGGGAGTGCTTGAGTGGGGTTTATTTTTTTTAAAAACAGCTGTACCAGTGTATGTTCTAGTGTAGGCTCAGTTTTATGCCACTGCAAATAATAATCTTTGCTAACAAAGATTATTTTACTTAACACAATCTTTATGAGAAGAAAGGAATTTCCAGTAGTAAATGTTACATTAGTGCTAGAGCTAACAGGTAGAACAGCACCCAGCACAACTATTCAAGTGTCAATGAAGTCTGACTGGATAAACTTGCTTTTTTGAAATAGTCAAGTATTTGTCTCATTGAACAAACTGGTCTGAGGCTGCACATTGGCTCTGTTAAGGTTACAGTCATTTGGGAACTTTTTAGGCATGCTTCCTGTGACAAAGCCAAGTGCAAATCAAATGTCTCTCAAAAGTCCTTCCAATTTGAGCAGGCCTAAATGGAGAAATCATTTAGTAACAGCATTATTAATGAAGATACTGCTCCACCCAATTCCTGTAGTAACTGCTCCACCCAATTCCTGTAGTAACAGAGGAGGGGGAGTCTGCTGGAAGTCACACCTTTCCACTACTTAAGATACTGGGAAAATGTAACAGGTCCCATAAACTATGGGAAGACAACCACTGACAGATTTTTTTGTTGACCGGTTCCTAAGGTATGATTGTATTAATTTCCTTAAAAGCATGAAGAAGAACTTACCTGTGATGTCATTTAGTGTTTGCTTGTATAGCAAGTAAATTGCTCTCATTTCCACAGTATGTTTTTGCATTTCATTCTTTTCCTTTGCTTTAGCATGTTATTTTCCCCACTGTGTCATCTTGATGCTAAAAGTGGATTTAGCATTTTATACCCTTTTTTCCTTCCAAAGTTCAATGTATAGATGGATTTTAAATTCCTGTGCAGCTTAATAAAAAAAAAAAGTCTTATCATTTATGCAGACATACTTTTCTATGGCTGGTAAATGCTAATTACTGTTCCAGAACATCTTAAAATAAATTCAGAATGTAACTGGCATATCAAAAGCAGCAGGGCGGGGGACACACACCTATAAGTACAAGGATACTTTGTTGTCTACCATAATAAAATAATGCATTTAGCTTGAAATATTTTATTTTTTCAGTGGAGGCTTTCCACATTGACAAGAAGAACAAAGTAATCAGTAAAAGCAGATGAAGTAATTAACAGCAACTCTGTCATTTAACACTAATTTATTTACTGCTCATTAGAATTTAGAATTCTAGAATTTCTTTGTCTGTTGGAATTTCTTTGGCAGTAATTGTTTCAAATGTCTTACCTAGGTCTCTGTTCCTTTTCATCTTGTATTAGTCTCTTTCAGCTTGTTGTTTATAGGTAAACAAAGACAAATCTTCCCTCAAAATTAAGCCTTTCTCTGTAAATTTATCACTGTAATTTAGATACTAGGAGTTTCTTGGTGAAAAGTGGCATAAATATGAATGAAGATAGTTCAGTGAGTAACGTTAGGCGATTCATACATCTTTTATTGAGATAAGGAAATTAGTATGATGAAATAAATGAACTTTTACATCAGACTGTTATTAGCTTGGTTATTGTGTTACAAATAACCTCAGATTGCAAGAACACCTGAGCTGTCTAAGTACAAACCGTTTCTAGGTCCAGCACGGTTCATTAGCTTAGAGCTAGTGGCATATAAAGTGGCAGTACTGCCTTTGGGGCTTTCTCAGGTTCAGAGGAATTTGTTGCAGAAGCTCAGCTAGTAAATGTGAAAGACCTGAACAAGCTCAGCTCTTCTGACATGGCATTTCCATCGGCAAGAGTGCTGGGGAGTGCTGTGCACCTTCAGTGATTCTGCTTGGAGCTATGTTAGAGCTGGAAAGGTTCATCAGACCCTGAGAGACCCCTTGGGTGCACTGAGTAATGTGTCCTGGAGAGCTTACTCAAAGCCACTTTATTTCAAGCTCCAGCATTAAGCAGGTACAAAATAAGACCGCTAATACCCAGTACTACCCAAGAAGCTGGCTAGGAAGCTGGAAACAAGAGAACCAGACTCTCTCGTTCTAAGAGGCTGGTAATTGTTTAACGTTGCATGAGAATTTAGGTCATTATCACTGAGATGTAGCACAGGAGACTTTTGCCAGGATAGGCAGCTGAAAAAGGGTGGCCTGAGTCAGGTCTCAAAGGGAAGACTTGGCTAGGCAAGTCAGTGACTGCAAAGATGTTGTGAAGTTAGAAAGACCGAAAAGTTTTCACCACTTCCAGAGCAAGATTTCACAACTATCCTCCAAATTCATTTGTTCCTTAGCAACCTGCAGATGTAATGATCCTTATCTTTGTGCGTATAGATCAAACTTTAATATCACTACCTGTCAGCTTTTCTGTTTGGTAGAGCTTTTCATATTCTCACTGAAAATATTTTGTTTGCCTTTCTCTAAGCATCAAAATTACTTCACACTCCCACAGAAACTTCCGTTCCATGTTGTAGCAGATACTGTAGCCGTCATTGTGTATGCTCTGTTCCCCAAAAGCCTTTCCTATATGAAGAAAATTGGAGTTGATTTTATCGCTTACCTGCCTAAGACAAAACATCCTCAGGAAGCGAAAGAAAATCCCTGATGTTAGTTATAGTTAGTCTTGGAATGTGTATGCTAAAAAACCCATGAATTGCAGGTACAGTCCAAAGTCTAAAGTGCAAGTTTCCTTGGCTGCCTTTTCAGAAAGGTGAGAAGTAACGACTTCATGAACAGACAGATCTCGATAGTAAGAGAAGTGTTGCAGTAGTAGTAATATCTAGGGTCATTCTTCTGCACTCCTCCAAGGTGAGGAATCTGTATCCTCACCCTTGGCAATACTGCTTGGGAGCTCAGGATGCCATGTTGACCTGTAGGCTTCTCCATCCCATTCCAGAAACTTCTGATTCTTCCTTCCCCAGGGAAAATTCACTACTTTCTGTGCTCAGTCTGGTAAAAAAAGGATAAGTTTGTCAAATTTGTGTATATTTATGTGCTAGGGACTCTACTACACATCAGCCTGATGTATTATGGGAAATGCACGTTTTATCTAAAGTTTGTGTTCATTTCTCCTGATGATTGCTAGCCAAAGTAGCTTGAACAGGGATTTCTTGGAAAATCCCCATGTGTCTTGCCAAGGCTGTATTTGCAGTCTGTTAGAATTTAATGAACTTTTAAGAAAGCTAGTGCTATTTAAACTATGGTTTGTAGAATGCTCTATTGCACTGCAGTACCTGGGAAGGTGATGGAGCAAATAATCCTGGAAGCTATTTCCAAAAACACTACAGACAAGAAGATGACTGTGAGTAGTCAGCGTGGATTTACAATGGGGAAATCAGGTCTGACCAAACTGATAGCCCTCTATGCTGAGATGACTGGCTAAGTGGAAGAAGAGAGAGCAGTGCATGTTGTTTATGTTGACTTTGACAAGGCTTCTGACACTGTCTTCTGTAACATCCTCAACAAACTGATGAAGTACAGACTGGGTAAATGGGCAGTGAGGTGGTCTGAGAACTGGCTGAACTGCTGGGCTCAAGCTGGAGGTCAGTCATGAGTGGTGTACCCCAGAGGTCAGTACTGGGACCAATACTGTTTAACATCTTCATTGATGACCTGGGCAATGGTCCAAAGTTCACCATCTGCAAATTTGCAGATGATAAAAACCTGTGAGGAGTGGTTAATAGAGCAGATGATTGTGCTGCCTTTCAGAGGGACCTCAACAGGCTGGAGAAAGGGGCTGAACGGATCCTTTTGAAGTTAGACACAGCAGGCAAATGCTCCTTGGAAGGAATAATCCTGGGCATCAGAACAGGCTGGGGACCAACCAGTAGGGAAGATGCTTGGCAGAAAAGGCACTGTAGGTCCCGGTGGATACCAAGTTGAACATGCTCCAAGGGCACGTTGCTGGCTCAAAGGCAGCCAGCAACATCTGGGGTGTGCATTAGGGAGAGTGTTTCCAGCAAGTCAAGGGTGGTGATCCTTCCCATCTACTCAGCCCTCATAAAACACATTTGGGGTGCTAGGTCCAGCTCTGGGCTCTCCAGACCAAGAAAGACATGGACATACTTGAGTGAGTCATGAAAGGACTGAAGCATCTGTGATATGAGGAGAGGCTGAGCGAGCTGAGACTTTATCAGCCCAGCGAAGAGATGGCTCAGGGGGAATCTATCCATATGTATGAATACCTTGCAGGGGGAAGTAAAGATAGTAGAGCCAGACTTCTCATTGGTGCCTAGTGACAGGTCAGAAAGCTACAGGGCACAAACTGAAATATAGGAAATTCTATTTAGATGTAAGAAAACACTTTTTTTAGTGCAAGGGTGGTCATGCTGAACCAGGTTGTCCAGAGAGGTTGTGGAGTCTCCATCCTTGGAGATAATTCAGATCTCGACTGTACATGGTCATGAGCAACCTCCTCTGGTTGACCGTGCTTTGAGCAGGGGAGGTAAACTAGACAATCTCCCAGGGTGGCTGAGAGACTCCACAGCTCCAATTTGATGATTTGGAGAAGGAAAACTTCACCTCTGTGGAAGAGGAAAAAAGCCATTTTTATACAGTTTATTAAAATTAATGTCTAGATTTCTGTGCTAATAGAAATCAGTGCTCTATTCAGATTTGTTCAAAGTTCTGCAGTAGTCACAGAATCACAATGTTCTAACTGCATAGTGTGTCAGATGCGTAGAGAGAGATGTATAGAATTATTTCATAGAATCATAGATTAGAATCATAGAATCATTTAGGTTGGAATAGACCCTTAAGATCATCAAGTCCAACTGTAAAGCTAACACTGCCAAGTCCACCGATAAACCATGTTCCTAAGCACCACATCTACACGTCTCTTAAACACCTCCAGGGATGGTGACTCAACCACTTCCCTGGGCAGCCTGTTTCAGTGCTTGATAACCCTTTCGGTGAAGAAATTTTTGCTAATTTCTCTTAAAAGCATGTTCTTCTGTTTTGTTGTTTAATGAAGATTCAAGTTAATTATGTCTCTGACAGAAACTTTTCATTAATTAGTATCAGAATGTCACACCTTCATATTACATGGGTAGCCATTCAAATTTAAAAGCAAAAATCCTACTAGTGATGAAATATCTATACTTAATTTTACAAACATGACAGTTTGGAAGTGTGTGTGTATATGTATATATTTATATATTTAGTATGTTTCAGTTTTAGGCACAAAACTTGGAAACTGAAATCTGTTTTGGAAGTGATGATAGTTTTCTCTTCCCTTGTCTCTTGCGCTACCTCTGTACTCTCCGTGTGTTATGAATAATGGTTTCATCAGCTTGCAAGGAATCCTTTTCAAAGCAGTTATGGTAGAGTGGAAATGCATCAAGAAGTTTTTTGTTTACCATGCATTAAATGATGCTGCTTTTAAAAAGGATTTCACTCACTCTTGAATTACCCTGTTGGGCCTAAGATTTGACAGATCTAGGATTTAGATTTTTAGGTATTTTTATGGAGACATCATACTTGATCCAAACAGTTTTATGCCATTAATATGCTTTTTTAAGAAAATTATTATTACTAAATTATTGTGTATTTAATGGGAGATTTAGAAAATGAAAACTGCCGATTATTGTTCTATGGTTAATATTTAAGTTAAAATTCACAGAAGAAGAGTTTGTGTAGAGAAAGCAAAGTCAAAGAATGCTAAGTTTCAACTGAGGTATTTTTTGTTTGAAACAATGGATGAAAGTATGACATTTGAAATTGCTTTTTAAGTGCTAAAAAACTCTTTGTGAAAATGCATGTTCATAAATCTAAAGGGTGTGTAAGTATACTCACACTAATAATGGACACAGCAATAAATAAAACAGTAAGTGGAGAATCTTTCTCAATAAAAACTACATATTAATGCTGGAATAAGGATACAAGGTCAGAGAAATTAAGTAATTTTGACTAGATTCTGTGTTGTCATATTTTAAATGCTCTGAGGGAGAGTAACTGCAGAAATATTATTAATGAAGAAGCATTTTGCAAAGATCTCTTTTATTGCTATAACTAAGCCAGTATAAATATTAATGCAAGACAAGTGTCGACTCTAAAGCTCATTTTCTATTTCTTGCGGTAGGTTAAAGCAGCAACGGGTGAAGAGGTATCAGCAGAGGATCTCGGAGGGGCAGATCTTCACTGCAGGTTTAAAGAAATATTTTCCCAGAGTTAATTTCTTCCATCCTTTAGACTTTAGTAGGGTGTATTTTATTTTATTTTATTTTTTATTTATATTTAGATATTTTAAAAATTATATTTAGATTTTGAAAATTAAGATTTTCTGTGTCCTTACCTGGTGCTGATTAATCATTTACTGATAGAGTAGCATAGTTACCTTATGTTACTCTAGTTAGGATCTTGTTTCCTTTGTTTACTACTTTAAAATACTTACATGTCTAATGTACTGCAGCATCACGCATAATATGGAGGGCTTTTCTATACTGTTTAATACTGAGTGTTAATAAAATAATACACATTGAGAAAGATGATATATTTTGCAGATTGTGTCTTTCTTATTGTCAGTTAGAACTTACTACAAACAAGGTGAAAATAGCTTGTGGTTTTTTAAGAGAATACTTGTCAAAACAAAGAATTCTACGCACTTTCTAGTTCTAAAATGAAAATAATAGCAAAGTTAGGTATTACTGTACAGTAAGTTAAGTATTACTGTACAATAAATGCTTAGTTTTTACTTCAGTTTACTGAAGTGAATAAATAATTATTTTTAAGGGCAGTTCATAACATTTCTGTCAACATAGGTTTTATTTATAATTTTGA
Organism: Mycteria americana; assembly: GCF_035582795.1. Classification (NCBI taxonomy): domain Eukaryota; kingdom Metazoa; phylum Chordata; class Aves; order Ciconiiformes; family Ciconiidae; genus Mycteria; species Mycteria americana. Next base: position 63,157,573 of record NC_134396.1, read on the forward strand.
ATTAATTTTAATTTCCATTTGAGCAATGTTTGTCATCTTTTATATTGTCGTTTAAATTTTTTACTTCCTAGAGTTGCTATTTTATGTCATGTCTGATAACTTGAATGTACTGTTTCAAAGAAAAGTTCAGGTATGGGTTTTATATTGAAAATAATTTCATAACAAAACATGAAGAGCTGTATTCTAGCATCTCTATTTTAAAGATAAATATAAAACTTTTAAGTCTTAAAAGTTTTTAAAACCTCAGATTTTAATTGTCAGATATTTTTTGTTTTTAAGTCTTCATATTGCTATTGTTATTTATATACAGAAGATCTGGTGTAACAGATCATTATGCTTTGGATGACAATCATGCACTTCATCTAGCAAGGAAAGCTGTAAGAAGTTTAAATCTCCGAAAGAAAATAGATGTAAGTGTATAGAATCTGAAAACACTGCATTGTTTAAATTAGGAATGCTTTTCTTTGCCTGATTTATACAACACATTTTTTGTCTCTGACTTTAGACACTTTGAAAAGGCAGGTTATGGTTCTTGTCCTTAAAGATTTCTCTAATGTTTCAGTTCTGCAGTTACATTTGTGCTGCATTATTCCCAACAAAATCACTGGAATTACATGCAAGAGTGAAGCAACTAGAACAGTGCTTCAGAATCATAGAATTGCGCTTTAAGATTAACCCAGTTGTGCAAGGTGCTTAATTTAATTTTAAGCCCATGTGATCATTCCCTTGGACTTAAAATTAGATACCTGCTAAAGCATCTTTTTGAATACACATTATCTGTGATTATTAATGAAAGGTATAAAACTGAGGGGATAGACCCAAATCATGTCATTGCATTGTATTGATTTAAAAATTCCTTGTAGAAAACAGGATGGGTAGCATAGCGGGAGGAATTGCCTTAATTTATTTTGGCAGGAGACGCGAGAGGGTGAATTGAAGATTAAAGCTCAGCAGCTGAAGGAAGGCAAGATGTTGTATTCAGTTGCGTGGCAAAAATCTTCACTGGTTTTTCAGAATACTACCTGCCTAATAGGGCACAGGGGGAAAAGTAAGCAAATGGGAGGACGTGCTTGATTTTTGATAACATGGAAGAAGTGGAGCATGCATGGGGGTATACGCAGGAGTAGAAACAAAGGTAACAGTAAGTGAGAAAGTGTTACCAACCTTCAGTTTAAGAAATCTGATCTTTATGCAAAGTGAGGACAAGCCAGTACAGGCATTTTGATGGGGTTGGTGAAGAGAAGACTGTGCTCAAAGCCATTGGCAAATTAATTCTTGTTTGTTTTTTTAAGTCATAATGTGAACTGATAATTCCTTTGTTGTGTAAATTGTTTTGTTACATTTGTTACAGGTGACTGTAGAACCATCAGAAGAGCCTTTATTTCCTGCTGATGAAATATATGGAATAGTTGGTGACCAGCTAAAAAGAAACTTTGATGTCAAAGAGGTATGAATATAAATGCAAGATCTGCTTGCCCATACATGCATACACTCAGTTTTCTTGCAGGAAATCACTCTTTAATTCATCATAGTTTGTCTACAGAAATCTGATTTGCGGTTTATAGTGGATATTTAAATTTCATAAAATCTTTTAAACTTTTTTTTTTATATTTTTGTCCAGCAGATTCATTGCAATGGCAATGACGTGTTGAAAATACAATGCTTTTTGGTTATACTTTTAAGAAGGATGAGCAAGGACAAGAGACTGATAACATTCTGAAAAAGCTGCCAGAAAATAGGGAACTTTGTGTTGGCAAAGCATTCTATAGACTTGCTGAGTGATGTGATAGCTTTCTTTTTCTGTTAATCCTGCGAAATTAAAGATCCACGTATTTTAAATTTATGGAGTATAGGTACCCCAAACAATTCAGTGCTCTCCCAAACACATATGGAGATTATTGTACTCTACTGCAGGTCTAGTGTAATTATTTGCCTTGGTACCTTCATCCAAGACCACATACTTTCTCATATTTTGCCTAGATCCCATATGCAGAGCCTTTTTCACTACCAACCAAGTATGTATTTTAGGAAGAGTCTTAGTATGTACCTTTCTTAAAATACTTTGTCAGAAATTACTAGGATTTGCTTTGCATTAAGGGAAAAAAAGATGAACACACTTACTGAGTCTCACTTCCAAGACACTCTTGTTGTAATAGCTTGGATTTATGTTCTTATAAAGTTGAAATAAATATCTTCTGGCAAATGTCTTGCTAGCAGTGGATCTATATTTATAGAAAATGTCTCCTTTGCATCTCAGAGAAACCTCAGAACAGATCTTCATTATTTTTGTATATCACAAACTTAAGCAAAGCTGAAAATAAACTTACTTCTAAGAAAGTGACTCATGGCTATATATGTTTTTCTCTTTATAAATGTGAGTCTATTGATTAATGTTTAATATAACCAGAGGTAGCAGTTTTTCTTTGAAATTTAACTAATCAGGAAAACTTTGTTCCTGTATAATTTAAACTGTTCAATTAGAATATTCTTAATCTTTAAATTCCTTTTTTATAGACATGTAGATAAATCACACTTTAAAAAGTAAATGGGCTTTGCCTGCCATCCAGACTATTTATATGGTGGGCTGCTTGATGTTCTCTAAATGGAAAGCATTTGTTTTAAGTTATATGTTAGCATGATCTTTCTTTCTAAACAAATTAAAAACTATGAAGGATTAGGAATTTCATTTTATTTTTCTATTTTTTTCTTAAGGTTGTTGCCAGAATTGTAGACGGAAGTAAATTTGATGAATTCAAAGCCTTGTATGGGGATACTTTAATTACAGGTATTTAGAAATACATTATAATGATTCTGTATATGTTCCCACTGGTTTTATAGTTGGAGTCATTCTGTTTGGCTCATCCATTGATATTTTTAATAATGTTTTTCTTCAAAAGAATAGCAGTTTCTGTTACCAAGAGAAAGTGTTACCTTTATATGCTATGGTAAAATAAATATATGTGAAAAATTACAAATCTATCTTTCTGCTTCAGGATTTGCAAGAATATTTGGTTATCCAGTAGGAATTATTGGAAACAATGGAGTTCTTTTCTCAGAGTCAGCAAAAAAGGTAAATAAATAGATTACTAGCTGCTTTGCCATTGGGAAACAAAACTTCTGGTGGACAACTTGCTCTTGACATGAAGAACTTTTTTAAATAATGAAAGTGGACTGGCTCTACTTTTTTCATATAAACATGAATTAGCTTAATAAGCTGTAAAAATAATTTACCATATTTTAGAAGCGGTGTTCTGTAGCTTTTTCTGATATGAAGTAGATAGGTCAATAGGAAAATATAGTTAGAAAAACAGCCTTTGAATCCTGAAACTTAACAGCTATTACAAGAAAAGTGCATGCTGATTGCATAAAATACCCTATTAGCTATAATTCCTAATGTCTACAATAAATCACATCTTTGTTTTTCTAATAACTGGAAAATTTCAAACCTAGATTCCAGTACTCAGTTCATTGGTTTACCAGAGATTTAATTTTCATACTTTGCTGCAGCAGCTCCTGGCTTAGACTAATGAGTGAAAACATGTGCAGTCTCATAAAATCTGTGAACTAAAATACCTGTTTTGTGAATTAAAGGGCATCTTTGATGGAATATTGTGATTATCTTACGGTTAACAGATGGGGCTTCGGGGATTGGTGGTGATAAAGAGTTTCTGGGTATGGCAGAGCAGTTACTTACCTTGTTCTATATTGTTTGGTTTAGTTCTTTATTTTTTCAAGAAACTACTGTCAGTTGAATTTTTTTGTAATAGCAATTATATATGGTAGTTTTGTTCTAGTAGCTCCTCAAGTTAATGGTGAGGAAATCAGTATTGAAAATCTATAGGAAAAAGGAAGCCTTGATGAGAGATTTGGAGAAAGGAAGTAATTTTACTTGATTTATTGCTGTAATAAAATAATACACAAAATTGAGTTTCATGTACTGAAGGAATAGTTTCAGCTTGGAGCACTACAGTAGGTGACATTGTTTTCAGCTAGCATTTGTTTTAACACAGCTATTTCCAAGTTGAAAATAACTCTTTCAGTATTTCTAATACTTTCAGTATTTTTCTGATAATGTAGTGCTGCAACTTTTTTCCTACCAATGAAAAAAATGTAAGGAATCTTCCTCTGCTGACTTTTGCTGGCATATCAGTACTGTAAGAGGAGATGATCTAGTTTCACTTGTTTCATTTCTGGAGAGACCTTTGTCGATTGATGTTGCTTCTGTAAGCATCATGATCTAACAATATTCCTTTTTTTTTCTTTTCCATTTTTTTAATGAGGTTTGACACACCTTTTTCCCGTGGTCATCACTATGCTTTGCGAGTGCTTCTCTGAAAAAGCTAGCTAAAGATTATGCTTTATGATTTTTCTCTCTTTTTTGTTTTATTTTCCTAAATTTTGCTGGTTGTGTATTGTGAAGGGGCTAGAGATTTTTTCAGTTGCTGTGCTACATACCTTTTTTCTTTTTTTTAACCAGCAGTGTGTAAGTAACCTGAGGAACTGTATTGACTTAGATTCTTTCTAGTTGAAACAGGAGCTTGGAATCTACTATTTGTATCTTTGCTAGGAAAATGGTCTTTTCCTAGAAAATGGGGAGAGGGCATCTGCCCTGAGAAAAAGGAAAGAGTGTTACAGCAATTGGCAGGGCCATGAGCAAATAGTGTATGTGGGCCTTTCCCAATTTCAGAGAATAATTTTCTTTTGTACAGGAAATGGGGAGATATTTTTTTTCTGACTGGCTGTCTCTAATTTCCATGACATAGTCTTATAAAACTCGAATGTCAGATGCCACACTGTGAAGCTGTCTGTGGTTTAACTACATATTGGCTGAGTCAAAACAGTTGAGCTTTATCAGCAGTAATGCTTTTAAAGGATATTATTTCTGCTTCACCCTTGGACTCACACATTTTTGGAATTTTCCTGCTTCTGCTAGAGTGAATACATGTTTTGTAGTTGACTTTGGATGAAGCCCAAGTAGTACAGCACTTCATGATGCAAATACTCCCATGGATTTCAGTGGAAGGAGACTTGTCACAGACTTCAGAGTGTTGGTAGTGATAGTGTCACTGATCCAACTTTTAATGGCTTACTTTTTTTTGTTTGTTTGTTCTTTCCTTTCCACAGGGTACACATTTTATCCAGTTGTGTTGCCAGAGAAATATTCCCATTGTGTTTTTGCAGAATATTACAGGTGAATAAGCTCAATATTTTGAAGTTTCACTGTGTTGTATGCTTCACTGTTAACTGTTGAGCCTATGGCTTTTAGACAGCATCTTGTGTGCTTTGTTGCACCTACATCTCCAGCCTGTTCTGAAATCAGCCTGTCAGCAGCTGGTGAAGGCCTTGCCTTATGATTTGTTCTTCAGTTTCTTCTGCATGTGCTATAAAGCACATAGTATGACATATAGCATAGTATAATAATATAAAGTTAGTGAGCCTTTTCTTCATGTTGTAATTCTTTAGGTTTCATGGTTGGTAGAGAATATGAAGCGGGAGGGATAGCAAAAGATGGTGCCAAGATGGTAACTGCTGTAGCTTGTGCCAATGTACCTAAAATAACAGTGATTATCGGTGGTTCTTACGGAGCTGGAAACTATGGGATGTGTGGAAGAGCGTATAGGTAAGTGTTAATTCAAGTTACAACAGGAGATAAGACTAAGTTACAAGAACATAACCTTAAAGTACCATTCTGAAAAACTGTCTAAACTCTTGCAGAAGTTGTGCTATTTGGAAAACAAAAAAGTTCTCAGCAAATATGGTCCTAAGTAAATAACAACCTGACAAACCTGTAGAGGTTGACAGGCTCATGATTAACCTTGAATTAGGTGACGGAGGAGATCTTCTGACATGTAAACCTGCTGACATGCTTTTCTGCCATTTTAGCTCTTGGAGGAAAAATTGTACAGTCCTAAACAGGCTGCTCAGGAAAGTGGTTGAGTCGCCATCCCTGGAAGTATTTAAAAGACATTTGGATGAGGTGCTTAGGGACATGGTATAGTGGTGGTCTTGGTAGTGTTAGGTTTACGGTTGGACTCGATGATCTTAAAGGTCTTTTCCAACCTATACAATTCTGTGATTCTGTAAACAATCATTAGGCATTATGGGCTGGTCCTTTATTCTGCATTCATATGAAGAGTACCAGCTTGTGTAAAAAATCCTTATTCGCTTTAATGAGCCTGTTTTTATGAGTAATGTTTGCAGAACCCCTAAGGATTTATTTTTTTGACCCTGTGGACATGACTCAAATGTTGTTTTCATTTTTCAAGGTCCCTGATACTTCTGAAGTTGTTGGTGATATTTTTAAAGAGAAAAATTCCTGGGGGGGGGAATGTGAGATGAAGAGACTAAAGAAAGAGACAAATAATTTTTTAAGGTGCTTGAATATAGGAAATGAGCAGAATTTTTGCATTTTCAAACATAATGCTGCAAGCATTGAAGTACGTTAATTTGCATTCTTTAAAAACCAATACATTGTAAGATTGTCATGCATTAAAATGAATTCTTAGCTGAGTGAGAATTAGTTCTTTACTAGGAAATAAGGCAATGTCTTATTTTAATATTTAATATGTATTTTTTCAGTCCAAGATTTCTTTATGTGTGGCCAAATGCTCGCATATCGGTGATGGGAGGGGAACAAGCTGCAACTGTTCTAGCTACAATAGCTAAGGACCAAAAAGCAAGGGAGGGAAAACAGGTACATCTTTCTTCTTTCATTTGCAGTAATGTCATTATCATTTACTCTTTCACTGAGTTGCTTACTTTATGAGCTAGGAAAGGATGTTACAGAGTGAGACACAAATGAACTATCACTCTCCCAATGCCACCTAGTGCATTAACAAACATGAAGCATTTGTGAAATGTTATTGTTTATGTCTTCTAAATGTGAAGATCATTCATGACATTTCTTGTCGTTGTTTAAAAAGAGAAGTATTTCTCATATAATCATCATTTTGTACTTTGTGTACCAGATTATTCGTTCTGCCCAAGATGAGCAGCAAGCAATCCTCCCTGGTTTGGGAGTATGAGGAGGAATATGTGAGAACAAAGTGTCTTTCCAATTACTTCTGAAGTAGGCAGTTTTATAGAAAGCTGATCCTCCAAATTAATCAGTGACTGAGAGTTATGAATCTTATAACAGCAGAAGTCTGTAGAGGTTTGGAAAAGGTTTTGACTAATTTCAACATTGTAATTGAAAATTAGTGGTATTTTGTTTAACAGCCTTTTCTGCTGTGTTTTTTAAATTACATGGTTTATGTTTATACTGGTGCCTTGGTCCCATATAAAGTGATTTTATTGTCATGTCTTAAAATTGCTTGTATTTATCATGAGTAGTTATTCAAAATAATGAAGCAGTATGTACATGTTATCTCAACAGTTCTTTTTTCTACACTTTACTTGGGCTTTCTGTGGATAGAATATATTCACCCTCATCTATCTCTGTCTTAATTTCCCAAATCCCTAAGATGGACAGGATGATACCCAGGAAGAAGTCTGAGAAACGTAATTGTTATGTTAGTTAGTTAATGTCAGTAGAAGGTGTTAGAAACTTGCAAATTTTCTGAATTACAGTGGTGACCACTCTGGATTTTAAAGAAAACCCAGTGTTAGAATAGCACAGACTTGTTTTAATAAAAAATCTTGCCAAAGGCAACTCAGAACAGGGTTTATTCAGTACAGTAGCTTCAGTATTTTTTCAGATGCTAATCCCCAATTATTCTTATACTCAGTTAAGTATATTTTTACTCTCCTTTTTCCACCCACCCATTTTGAAAAGTGGTATTTTGATTTCATTGTCAAATATGCTAAATTGATAGTTGTGTGTAAAAGGGGGGAAAACTTTGAGGAGATCATTTAGGCAGTTTCTTCAAGTTTGATGCTGCATATAAAGCTCTGCTGTCATTGTGGAAGAAAATATTAAAGAATATCTTACCTGTGTTTGTTTATTTGCCTGGTTTTTTAGTTATCTGAGGCAGATGAAGCAGCTTTGAAGGAGCCAATCATTAGGAGGTTTGAGGAGGAAGGAAACCCTTATTATTCCAGTGCAAGGTAACATATAAATGACTTTTCCAAAACTTAATTGTAATCACAGGGCATAACAATAACATCTGAATCTTAGTGTTGAAGAACAGCAGAACAGAGCAATCTGGAACAAAGATTGTGTTTGATGTGGAGGAGTACAACACAACAAGCTTCAAATAAAAGTTTTGTCTGTCTTGTCTTTAAGACTTTGTAGTATGTACTGCTTCAGAAGAAGGCATGCATTTGCAGGAATCATTGTGTTGGTTCTGTAAGTAATGATACGGTAGCATGGAGTTTATATTCTATGTATTTTATTCTGGATAAGTTTTATATCGTTCTCCACAGTGTGGTATCTGGTCACCTTTCTAAAGCCCATTGAACAGTGTAATGAGTGGCTGCATGTGTGTTAGGAAGAATTCATTTTAGTGGGATTCTGCAAGTAGAAGAGGCCAGTGGTAAAGGAGAAGTTTCAGGAAGACTTGAAGCCATTTGCAAATCTCAGGTCATGATCTTGGTAGGAGACTGTATTGGATGATGGCAGTTTGGATAGGGCATTAGCTGATGGGTGCAGCATATTCATGTTTGTTGAGAAGTCCTTGGCAGCATTTTGTGCTCAGGTTAATGGAATATTTAGTAAAAATGCCCAGGAACTAGTTAGGCTAATGAAGCAAGGTGGAATCCTGGAAAGGTAAATGCTGTTACCTCTGGAAACTGGCTTGGAGACTTTCTTGGCTTCACATTGTTACTCTACATTAGTTTCATCCTGTCTGTACTAATCCTCCTGCACATTTTTCTGCTTGTGGTATCCAAAGCTAATTCTCCACAGGCTCTCAGTTGCTAATGATAGTAGGGGGTAGCTTATAATAACAACGGGGCTTTACTGTGCCTCTATGGCTCCTCATTTTGCACAAAGAATATTAGTCTCATACAACTGTGGAGTCTGCTGTATGTATGTTTTTGTGTAGCTGAATTAGAACTACTGATGGTTTTCTTACCTGCAAGCTGGGAAGTCTGGAAACAAACTAAGTACAGAGTGGTTGGGATATGATAAATTTTGATGTGGGCATCATGAGCCAAAATTATGTGAACAGGTGGGTGCAAGATACTCTGTCAATGTCATAGAGATGCCAATAAAAGAAGGAGTTTGGTGGCCTCGTTGTCTAACTTGATACCTGCTTAATCTCATGTATGACAAATTTGATGCAGCAGCAGCATAGCATCAGTGAGCTCCTTTATGAAGTGTTAATCATGATCTGAAGGAAGATATAAAATTAATGGTAGCTTTTACTTTGTTTTCTGTTGAGATAGTAGAATGAACTTAACTGAAATAATCATACCTGGGGGATCCATATTCATTTTAATGTTTAATCAGATGAGTGCCTTCATCAAATGGAAGTTCTTGCCATTTTGCCCTGGCTGGTGCTGTGATGGGATAAGTATTCTCAGTAGGATATGTAGCACAGGGTTTGTGGTGTCATCTAGGCAGATTTCAGTAGTGCAGTCGTATAGCATGTGGGTCATGGACTTAGGGAGTGTTCTAGTCTCGTCACTGTTTGGTCTCTGCTTCTGGCAGAGGCCTATGTGGTACTGTTGCAGAGAGTCATAGGTATTCTCAACTTCTTGAGGTATTGTGCATGTGTACAACTCCCACTGCTACTAATTTACAGTTTATTGGGGTTTTTACATATAATCAATGAGAATACTTTTCTGAAATCCTGAATGGTTATTGACATGGATTTTCTGGTGGCACACTGGTTTTGATTTTTTTTTTTTAATCTTTTTAATTGATTTAAATTTCATGGGGTTTTCCCCATATTGAGAGATGGTGTCAGCTGTTTAAAACTTTTGTGCCATCTCTTTTAGTACCCCTTAAAGATCAAGACTAGTACCTGTGTCACAAAACCTTGTGCCCTGAGGCAGGAAGGAAAAATGAAAACATGTATTGTCACCTTTTATAACTGGATTTTAAGGAGAACAATTTTCCTCTGATATAATAACATTTAAAAAAATGAGTCAAACTGTGTGTATTTAAAATTAATCCCTACCATGGAAGAGAAGATGAATGGTTTGATATTTTTTTTTTTTTACATTTGCTTTTTTTATATGTTCACTGGAAACACAGTCATAGTTTCTTTGTACTCATGATTGAAAATAATTGGATTTATTTAACATTTTATATATTCAGTATATTAGCAGTGTAAAAACTTGTCCTCTCCCAAAAACCAACAGACCATTGTCAGTTGTATTTACAACAGTATTTACAACAGTAAGTTACTGATCTGCAAGAAAGTAGCTTTACGTGTAAGATTAAGGTTAGCGCTAAAAAAAGTAAGATTGTAAATTTTTAATAATGTCCAGTGATTTTTAGACATGAAACATGAGTATTTAACACCAGCTTTGTGGTCTCTGCTGAGCAACTTTTACCAGTTTATGTTTCCAGAATATCTGGCCATTTTCTGAAGTTACATTGCAAATCCAGAAGGCACCTCAGTAAATAGTTTAAGTTTGCGTAGCCTAGGGGTTAGGAAGTGCTCTTAATGCTAGGTGTCCTGCCCTTCATTTAAAAAAGCACGGTAGTTGCATACTTATTGTGCCTGTAGCTTGGAAGGGAAACTTAATGTGCACAGACATGAGCTGGCTGAGAACTAGCGTGGGACTGGGTTGCATGTGGTTGGGTTCATGTGATGCTGCACTCAAGCTAATAAACCCGGCTGAGACATGAAGTCAAATGTCAGAGCTGAAATCCCACCTGAGGTTCATCTGGCTAAAAGCAATGAAAGTGAAATGCCCCTTTTCACTGTGGAGTGCTTGTGAGAACAGCGTATGACTGGCTCAGGTCAAGACAGTCCAGGCTGGTTTCTCTTTACAGTCCATGTAGGTACAGTCTGCATTGTCTAGGAGCTCTTAATTGCTCTCTGCTGTTTTGTAGAGATAATTGGGCATATCGGTAGATATTCTTATGTTTTCTGTCCTGATTTCATGCCTTCCTGCCAATATTACCATGTGTATGCCTTGTTCCTTCATTTATTGCTAATTCCTAAGCAAGATCTCAGACTGATAGCACAAAAGATTTCATTACTGTGCAGTAGGCTGCCCAAGCAGAAACAATGAGATGAAGTAGGATTACAGTTTTTGCAACAAGTAATGTACCTGAGGGAGGGATTTAGCCACCTGGTACCTTGGAGCCAACCTATTTGTCAGCCAACATCAGCAGCTGCTTATTAAGCAAGCATTTGCTGTAGGCTGGGGAGAAGTAACCTGTTCCCTTTGCTCTAAAGGATGCTTCCTGTCTGGTCCCAAGCATGGTAAAAAAAATAGTTGGCCGACAACCAAATATCAGAGTGCTGTATTGAAACTGAATCTGGACAGCCTTGGTTTTGTCAGATGCTAACTAGATCCCTCCACCAAAAAGACCAACAAGACAACTCCAACAAACAGCTTTGAGTTACTGAGAGGAAAGAATGATAGATGGGCAGAAAAACTGCTGTCTGTATTGCTTCTCGGATGCAGCCAGTTTGGAGGCTACCTCACGCTGTCCTTTTGCTAAGATATGGGGACCAGTCTGCCTCACCCGTAATGTCCATTGAGATTGATGTGACCCTTCCAACTGACTTCATTAGACTTTGAATCAAGCTTTTAGCAGTAACAATGAGAGGGAAGGACAATGCCCTAATGATCTTAAAATACAAGCAAATTTCCCTATTTACTCTGCTTACATAATTTTGCTTATAAATTATAACTTGTTATATGTACAGGATGTCTCAATGCTGTTCCCTGCAGTTGTATTTTCTAACCAAACTTTAATCAATTATTTGATTAGAACCTTTCACAGTGAGCAGTCTTAATTAACGGGAGTCATTAGGCAGCACCCTTTTTAATGAGTTATATTAATCTGCTTACAGTTTTCTAAAAGGATTTCAGCGGTTTGCATCTTAACAAATTACATGAGCATTTTACTTTTGGGGACTTCATTTCTTTTCTCACAGTGTCTCGGTTACAAATATTCTATGAGTGTAGTTGTGACTCATGTTCTAGCATTGGGGTTTTAATAGATAGTTTAATTATTAATGTTACATCCCAGTAGAGATGTAGTTGTATTTAAACAAAGAGAAGCAGAAGCCAGAGGGGTGACCATATGAAAGCAGCTTGACTTCCATGCAACATAAAATCTTTGTGGTTGTCAATATAAGTTAACTGTGTTGTTACAAAAAAAAAAAAAAACAAATCTGCCATTAAAATGTGCTTCATGTTTGGAAGTGTTTATTACAGTGGTAGTCACTATGAAGTTGCAGCTTGGAAGGTACCCATTAAGTTGGTAATTCTTTTTGATTCAGTTCATCCCTGCCCTCCCCAGGCCCTTAGCAGATTTATTGAATACTTTTAAGAAGTATTCTTCTTAAGAAGTAACACTTTCTCCTTTTGTACTTGTGTCCCATTTAGGGTAACAGTCTCCTCTGCTTGGGGAGCTGCACCACGATAAGGTATATTTACAGTAGAACATTCTTTCTGAGTTGGGTATCTTTTTTTGTCTCTCTCTGCTAGTTGGAGAACAGGCTCCTAAGCTGAGTCTGAACGCTCTTGCCTCATCTGGATACAGGTGTCCTTTATTACAGTTCCACTTCGCGCATCCTAGGATAGATACATGTATTTGTTGTAAAATAAAAAGTATACATTGTCAGGCTCTTAAATATTTGTATCTGTTTTGATGAATATTACTTTCACAGCAAATGGTGAAATAAAGCAAAGATGGAAAAGACTCAGAAGTGTCTGCTGCTGACTTGAGCTTATCAGCATGTATTTACGTACATTTTGCAGTCCTCTTTCTTTTGGGCGTGAGGTTGGCACATTTAGTATTGAGAGAAGAGCACAAAATGTATCATTTCCTGTCTAAAAGATTTTTTTTTCAATTAGTCTTCAAATAATAGGAAATTTGCAGCTGGAAACTTCCATCAGAAAGGAATGGCTATGGTTTCTCTTGGTAGAGTCAGTCTTAGCTCCCTATTCATGACCCTCTGTTGTATTTTTTAATTTTCCACAGGCAAAGAATTAAACATTAGTTAACACTGAAGTAAGTTCAAAAAAGAATGCAAAATAAGTCTCTCTAGGGAAAGATGGGATGAAGGAGTAGCATCAGCGTCTTAACCAAAGATACTGTGCATATGTTTTGCAGACCCTGATTAAAACGCATGCTTATTTAAGCAAGACTGGGTTACAATGAGCAGTGTGGTATCTTGTTTAAATATCTTGCTGGGGAGGTAGTAGTTATACAATACTTACAGTTTTGTGGCCTGATGGGGGTCTTGACATGGATTTTATTTTGGGTAGGATGGAGGTGTCATTGAGAACTGATGCCACAAGTACTTTAATTTTTGTATAATATCAAAGAGACTGTTTACAAGTGTTTGTGGTTTGGGGACTTGGGAATTTTTGCTCATTCATAATTTAATTGCCTTCAGGGCTGGGTTAAGGAGGGTATTATCTTAGAGTTGTTTAGAAATGGACTTCAGAAACGATAAATACGAGAAATACTGGAAATACTTGACATTTACTCTGGCTCTTCTAATGATGAAAGAATAAACACTTGTATCATCCTCATCTGGCAGCTGAACTAACCTGAATAACGTAAATAATGATGTGACTTAGTCTATTAAGCATTCTTAATAGAGGAAGATAGGTCATTGACAAAAGGTCATTTTCCATGTGAATATTAAAAAACAAAAAGGGTCTCTTTTCTCTAAGGTGATGACTTCATACTAAAAATAAGTATGAAGAATCTCATTTAAAATATGTAGACCTGACATTCTTCATTTATCAAAAATTTATACTTTGTTCTAGAAGACAAATTCCACAGAGTAATACACACCAGTCTATTGCATTGATGGTTAAGGTGAATTAACTCCATGGCTTCAAGTATAAGTTAGGTCTTCAGTTCACTCTCTTTAGTATAACTATTTCCAGTTTCATGTGCTTGAAAAATCTACCTGCTGTATATGTTAATTTCCTTTAATTATTTTTGTTTGATCCCCCCCCAGATTATGGGATGACGGAATTATTGATCCAGCTGACACAAGACTGGTTTTGGGCCTCAGTCTCAGCGCAGCATTAAATGCACCTACAAAGAAGACAGAATTTGGGGTGTTTAGGATGTAAACTTAAACGTATGATCATCAGAATTACCTCTGTATATTTTATTTGGGGCTGCAGAGCATACTAACTACAATGTTGAGGTGATTAAAAAATAAAGATTTGTACAATGCTATTTTTAATGGAAATGTAGTAATTATTTATTTTCACTGAATAATCGTCACACAATGCTTCAGTGTTTTGATAGTGATTTGAGATCAGTCACTTAGAGTGCTTGTATGACACTGCATTGCATGACTAAACTGCAATTCTAGCGTTATGTTTAATGTTTGACAAGAAACCATTGATACTGTCTTTATATAAATAAATATGCAAAATAAGCTACATATTTGGTGCTTATCAGCTCCTTTATTTCTTTTAATTCCTCTTTGTATGTCTCCTATAAATGCAAAATATTTTTGCAATCCAACAAAAAAAAAAACCCTCCATGCTTGCTAGTAAATAATTTTTTGCAAAAGAGAAGTGCTGTAAGGGCAGCCAGGGAATTCAACACAGCATGGAATTACAGATTTCATGCAGCTTTTGGCATTTTGGCCTTTCTCTGGCTTTCATCCAAAAAACATTGCTCTTCTGTACGGTTCCCTGAAGTCAAAACAACAAGAGAACCTGATGGATGCATAGTGTTTTCTGGAAGAGCTGGGGAGCGTATGCTGATATCTGTGGGACCTGCAGGTTGCTGAGAGTGCTTCTGAGGACAGGGGTTGGCTGCAAAGGTGTTTCAACGTCTTGCTGTGTGTTCCTTCTGGTAATTTTAGTTTCACGAAGACAGAGCGTTCTCCCGACACAGATCAGCGCTTCACCCAGGGCACACGCCTGAATCCCACTGACTGTAGGGCTATTGAGATGCTGGAGTGCTTTGGTTAATCTTATTTATTGTTGTTTGTTGCAGTGTAATGTTTTTCAAGAATTCAGTGTCTGTCATTTCATTTGTTCTCTGTAGAAATACTGCACCTTGTGGAAACTAAATGCTTGGCATGTAGTGTGCCTAGAATAAGGAGGCAGATACTGTGCTAGCTGGGACTATGAAGGTGATTTTATCTAGCTTTTGCCCTACAGGTTCCCAGATAACCATTGGCAGAAATATTCTGGACTGAGAATCAAATCCAAGAAGAATTAATGTATATGGATGGAGGTCCTGTCCTGTGCTGGCCTGTGGAGAGAAGAAAGATTGCTAATAGGGCTAATCATCCTGGATAACATGCTAGCTGTAACCTTCCTGGAGTTGTGTGGCAGAGGAGTTCCCCTTGGACTCGGGTGGGGGAAGGAGGTTACTAGCTACTAGCCCTCTCAGTTGTGTCTCAGGCAGATGCAAAAGTGAAAATAATTCTTTGGAATGGGGATTTTCAATGCAGAACACAGACAGCCCAGCACATGTTGAGCTGTGACATCTGTGGTACACATCTACATTGCACTGAAAGACCAGTTTTCTCTCTCATTTTACTGAGAAGAAATCTATCCAAAACCTGGTGTGTTCTGCACCACTAGAAAGATTACTTCTGTAGGTCTGCACACATGTAATCTCACTGTCATGCTCACATGCATGGTCTTAGTATATTAAATATATATTTAGCAGAGAGTAATAGTTTAAAATACTGCAGTAAATGGCAACTAGGCACAGAGCTGTGCTGTTGTGCCACTGATTTTTGTTCTTGTCTCACTACACAAATTTGTAAACATGTTTGGTATGGCCCAGGGATTTTTTTGTCCTAGAAGTACAGTGATATTATTTATGGTTGCTGGACTTCTAAAATGCCTTTAAAAATACCCTACTTTTAAATATGTATATCTAAAATACAGCCAGGGAGAACAAAGGTTTCAGACCCTGAAGTGATTGCTATTAATGGCTTCCAATAAAAAGAAACACTTGATATTTTCTCCTATTACAGTTGAGTAATCAGTTCAGGCACCTGTTGTCTTTCTGGTCTAAATTAGGGGGGTCACTTTCCCCAGTCTGTTACTCCCAAAGCCATAAGGAGTACTGCCTTTTTCTGCTAACAAAATTGATCACTTCGGAATAATATTTTTGCTTTGAATATATTCTTTCAATGAGACTGGTAATGAAATAATTCTGAGTTGGAGACAGTAACATAATCCTGGGATACAGGCAATGGAAGTAGTTATGTTTGGGAGGATTCATGCTTCTGAGAATATAACTCCCTATAGCTTGTTACATCTGAAAGGACAGTTATTTACAGCTATCAAAACTTCTTCCTAGAAATACATGTGCAAGCCAAGTCAAAACATGTCTCTGAATAAATATGTTCTGCCTCAATAACATTTACCTTTGGAAACTTGCTGAACACATGAAATTCATCAGCACGGGCTTAGCATCCTATCAGCGTGTCTGGTTAGGGGAGGTTACAGAGCGGGACCCTCACTGCAGACAAACGATTCAAGGAATCGCTGGTGATTATCACTGCCCCACTGCTTAGCAGGCTATTTTGGAAAAGCTTTTGCAGGTTAACGTGCTGTGCTTCATATGTAGGCACTGACTGTACGCAATGCACGTTGTGTGTGATGGCACTCTGATGGCAGAGATGGCCTCTTGCCACCCAGAGGTTTGCTGAAAAACCTTGTTCTCTGTAGACCCCCCAGGAGTGAGGAGTTGGACCCCATGCTTGTACCACATTTGGTGATGTTGGTAGATGTATTTATGCTGTCTCAAAATAGTCACCCGCAGCTCTTACATTGCCTCTGCCATCAGGAATCTTAGGCCCTTGCAGTGGCAGCTACCATTTATTTAGGTTTATTTAACATTTCCTTTCATTAAACATCCAAAAGAGATCCTACCAGTAAAGCAATGGCAATGGGAAGTGAGAATAACTATGTAATGGGGTCCCTGTTTCTGCTCCCATCTGCTCTCGCCTTGGGGATTGCTCTTCTCAGCTGTATGCCTCCCTCCTGCTGCAGAGCAGTGGCAAGCCCAGAGGTTACCTAGTTCCAGCTGTCTTTGATAGCTGGACACAGCCTGTTTAAGAGAGGTCAACATTTGAGTGCAAGGAGTTTAAAAGGGCCAATACAGTGACCTTGAGAGTGTTTTCGAATGCCTCTGCTGAAGGAAGTGGAAAGCTATGAATGAGATGGGCTAAGCTGCTCGTCATGTCCCTAGGGACTGTTGCAGTAACCAAGGGTGCTTCTCAAATTACCTGGGCTGAGTGGTGAATTCAGGATGGATCATAAAAACCTGCCCATTGCCACTTCTTTTTTATTCTCATGGCAACTAGAAAGGTGCTGGGAACCACTGGGAGCTACAGTGTGGTCACCAACCAAAGTTGGTGGCAGTTTGCATAACAAATGTCAAGGGCAGAGCCTCTGGTGCACAACCATTGTGAGGCTTGCATGCCTGCTTCCAAGGCTGAAATGAGACGTGGCTAGTGCACGGTCTCTGTGATAGCTCTGCCTGCAGAAATGGAGAGGCTATAAATGTAATTTCTGAGAAGCCACTGGGAGCCTGTTCCCACCCCTCTTCCACTCATTTTGGCGTTAGTTAAATGGGGAGTTTGTAGCCTCCGTGTTTGTGTCAGCATTTGTGTATGTGCTGTTCTTGTGAGAACCCATCTTTTATTTAGATGGCATTTTTGCAACCTGTTACTCATCAAGATTAATTGGTATCTCCTGCTGAAACAGATGTTATCTTTCAAGTACGCCTCTGGACTCTATTATTGCTTTAAATGTGGCAGAACCCTAATTTATCTTAGATCTTCCTCGCTGTTCCAGATTTCAGCCAAAGAAATGTCTTGATTCAGAAAACCAATGATGGTATATTATATTAACTTTTTTTTTTAAACTGAGATTTATAAATTAAGGCAATTCAACAAAGCACTTATAAAAGCCTGCTGCTTTTCAGCAAAGCCTTAAAGCACCCACTTAAAGCCAGATGTCCACTTTCATGGCTCTGATTCAGTAGAGCACTTGAACAAGTGCTTCACACTAATCTCTACAGTCTAGTAGTCACAAAATCCATCCAACTCTGTGTCTACGTCAAGCCAAAACTAGAACACATAAATGCATCAGAACTGCTCAATAGATACTCCATTATTTTGACACCAGCATCAACAGAAACCTCCATTATTTTCCTGCTTTGAGAAGTACATTCGATTAATTGATCATGATGGAAGAGTGTGATTATGAAAAGCATGTACCGTGTACAACTTCAAAAATTACCCATTTCATATACAGATATTAATGCACATTGGCTGTGTCCTGTTGGTAGCTCATCTGCAATAACATTCATATGGAGAAAGTAAGTTAACTTTGAGAAGCTTGAATTAATGCATCGCTACAAGAGAGGTGTCCGTTTCTGAGGTCTGATGGCATTTTGTGTAGATTATCTGGAGCCGAGCTCTGTAGTGCCACAGACTCCCCTAATTTCATAGCCAGTTG
Organism: Mycteria americana; assembly: GCF_035582795.1. NCBI lineage: Eukaryota > Metazoa > Chordata > Aves > Ciconiiformes > Ciconiidae > Mycteria > Mycteria americana. The sequence continues at coordinate 63,176,119 of NC_134396.1, forward strand.
TCTTATGAATGGCTACTGATGCTGTCAAAAAGTACCTGCCTTTTTGTGGCCGTGAACAGTGATTTTGCATTTTTATACCTTGACCCTGTTCTGCTCCTTGATGTAGTAGCTTCTGACACCCTTATTTAATATTCAGCTATCCTGCATCCTACCTCTTTTTTTACCTCCTAGTGCTGGAGACAAAGTCTACAAGAATGGCTGAATAGGGAGCAGGGTACAGTGACGTTTGCAGAGACAGTGTGATACAGACAGTAACAGGCACAGAAATGTACAGTTCTGTGGGTGTCTGTAGCCAGACAGGTACAATGACTTTTGGAAATAGAAATTTGTCATTGCCTCCACATTCAACAATAATTTTACTGGGGGAACTGACAAATTCAGCTTTTTAGTGGAAGTGCAAGTTGGAAAGAAAATAGTGATGTTTTCTGAGCATCTCTGTGGTGTTTTCAACCCTGCATGAGTAATCCTCATACTATAAAATATGGCTTGAGTTTTTGCTCAGGCTTCACAGACGCTGCTTTCAAACTTGAATAGGCCATATATCTGCCTTTCCATATGAAGTGTTGCATTTTTCTTAGCCTGTGTTATTTCTCTGCTCTGAGAACTTTGCTTCGGCAAGCCCATCATTTCCCATACTTCACGTAGCTGCATTCCTGCTCCAGCCTGGGATGTGGGATTCGCTATGAGTGGTTCACCACCAGCCTGATGTCTGACATCTTAGCCTTCCCTGCGGCAAGAGGAGACTGGAGGATTCGTGCAAACACGCAGAGGATCTCTACTCTGAACAGCAATTACAAATGAGACCTTTGCTGGATGTGATGATCAATAGGAGCATGTGGGAGGAGGTAACCGCAAGAGGTGAACACACAGCTCTGGAGGCAAGCAACATGATAGTCAGACTGGAGTCTTTTTATTGCCTCAAACAAAATGGTGCTGTTGAAAATTACTTGTTAAGCCACACTCCTCTTGGTCCCTTTAAACACTGCCTTCCTGTTTGGAAAAGTATGTCCCTGAGCCTGTTTAATTTTCTTTAAACAACTTTTTTTTTTTTTTCCCCTCATGTTGCTTTGCCTTTTCAGGCTGTTCCTAGCTCCTCTACAAATGACCAGCTAGGAGAGTTTTGTTAACAAGGCTTTCCAAATTCCTCCTTCTCCAGAGGACCCTCCCTCCACCTAGAGAGACCCAGCCCAGCTCCTGCTGCCGCTGGCTGGAGGGCAGGAACATCCCCCTGCCACTGCAGAGCTGGGACCTGGGAGTGAAGCCTCCTTGCAAGCAGACCCTGCTCGCTGCCTCCTTGTCCCCACAGCCATCATGCCAGAGGGCCAATGTCTCATGCCAGCAAAGCTGCTGCTCAGCTCCCCCTTGTTTTGCCCCAGCCTTGGCCTGGAAGCATGAGCCTGGAGAGGGCTGAGCACTGCCGCTCATCTTGCATGCTCTCCTTGGCATGCCACTGCTTTTCTTAGGGGGGGAAGCTGCTCCTGTCTTCCTCCTGCCCCCACCATGACCATGAGGCTTGGGCAGGTTTGGGCCTGCCAGGGAGCTTTTCGGCCAGGGTGTTGATGAACATGAGGCCACCGAGCTTGCAGAGCCAAGCATCAACAGGAAGGTCTGAGTGGAGATGAGTGCACTGATGCTAGGTGTCCTTTTGGCGACGGTGCTTTTTCCCTCCCCAAAAGGAGGTGGCCTCATTTCACACACACAGGATGGATGATGCTCACTGAGCACCTGCTCAGTAATAGGATATTTGGTCTCAAGCACCTTTTCACAGTTCTGCTCCAAGTACCAGCAATTGCTTTTATCCTGGGCCTTTTGATGCTACTTCTTACCTTGCTCTCCGTGGCTCTGAGCCTTCCCACCCTGTTGGCAGTCTCACCTGTCCTCATTCAAGCATCCCATCCTCATCAGCTGCTTGCTCACCATCTTTATCTTCCCCCCCTCCCCGACTCCATCAGGTTAATCCTCCCATCACACCATGCTTTTCCTTAGCCCACGGGCTACTAACTCTCCCTCTTCTCAGATCCCCACATTGATTTCCAAGCCTGGTCTCTGTGATGGCCCAACCTCCACGCGCTTCTCCGGGTGTCCACCGGCCTCCCTCTCCCTCCTCCTTCCCGACCCCCACGGGCGACGAAAGAGCCTCCCACCCTTCTCGCACAACAGAGGGGTGACCCGGCCCTTCGCCGCGGACGAGACACAGGCTGTGCGGGCAGGCGGGCGGGCAGGCCGCTTCCCGCTCGTTCGCTCTCAGAGACGGCTCCGCTGTTTGTGCCGAGCCCGGCTGGGCAGAGGGCGAGCCGTGCCGGGGGACGACTTCTGCCGGAGCAGCTGGCTTTGAGGCAAAGACTCGGGAGGTGGGGGGAGCCGAGCCGAGCGGTGCCGTGCGGAGCCGAGGCGCGGCGCGGCGGCGGGGGGCGCTGACGCACGGCGGGGCGGGCGCGGCGCTATAAAGGCGGCGGCGGCGGGGCGGCGGCGGGGCGGCAGCACCATGGAGAGCTGCCGGGCGCTGGCGCTCTGCGCCGTGGCGGCCGCGCTGCTGCTGGGCGCCCGCGGGCAGGGGCCGGCCCCGCCGCGCCGCGCCCGCGACCTGGGGCCCCCCGGCGGCGGCGACGGCGGCGGCGGCGGCGGCGCGTCCCGAGAGAAGGAGCTGGTGGGGCGGGGGGCCGGGGCCGGGGCCGGGGCGGGGGGCGCCGCCCGGGCGGGCGCGGCCTGACGGGGGCTGTGGGGGTCTCTCGGCAGATCGAGGCGCTGCAGGAGGTGCTGGAGAAGCTGAAGAGCAAGCGGGTCCCGCTCTACGAGAAGAAGTTCGGGCAGGTGCCCATGGTGAGTGCCGCGGCGGGGCGGGACGCGAGGCGACGGGACGGGACGGGACGGGACGGGGCGGGGCGGGGCGGCCGGCGGCGGCTTCCCCCTCACCGCCTGCCGCTGCCCGCAGTGCGACGCCGGGGAGCAGTGCGCCGTGAGGAAGGGGGCCCGCATCGGGAAGCTCTGCGACTGCCCCCGGGGGACTTCGTGCAATTCCTTCCTCCTCAAGTGCCTGTAAGCGGGGGCGCCCCGGGACAAGCCGCCGGGAGCGCAGGCACCGACGTCTCCCCGCCCCGACGTGCCGGCCCGGGGCGGCGGCGGTGACTTCCCGCGGCTCGTCCGCCCGAGAAACGCAGCGAGAAGCCCCCCGCGTCGCCCGTGTAACGCCGTCCGTGACATCCGACATCCGTGGAGCTGTTTTCTTCCCCTCCTCCCCCCCACGTCCCCCTCCCTCCCTTCCTTCCTTCCCCGTTTGATTTTGTCCGTCCAGGAAAAACCCAGCCCGTGCCTTGCCGAGTAGAGGTGCCGGTACCGGGAGTTGCAGTGTCGTGCCAGTGCAGAGCCGAGTCGTGCCGAGCCGTGCCCGGGAGCGGGGCTGGCCCCGTGCCGTGCCCCGGGGTGCCCGGCTCCTTGCCGAGGCGGGGAACATCCACCCGCTGCCGGCCGGAGGGGCCGGGGCAAGGGGATCCCCTGGGTGGCTGGCGGGGGGGGGGAGGATGTGCTCAAACACCCTGACCCCCGTTTTCTTGCCCCGCAGCTGAGAGGGCCCAACCCGGCACACCCCAGAGGGAGCGGCGCGCAGCCGGCGGCGGGGTTTCACCCGCTTTCACCGCCGGTTTCAGGCCGAGTCCAACCGTGCTCACCCTGCGCTGGAGAAGGTCCCGCATGAGATACCGGTGGCGTTCAGGGGTCCGGCACTAGCCTGGCTGGGGTGGGGCTGGGGGAAATCGGTTGCTTTACCAGAGCCACCACGGAGAGAAAGCTGTCTGGATCCGTTGCAAACTACCAGGGGATATCCTAATCATCTAGACCAAATTGCTCACGTTTCTACAATGAACTGATGTATATAAATATGTGTGACCTCCACAGGTACACTGTGTGTTTCAGCAAACTCATAGCGTGTTTTAATCCTTTCTTTGTGTCCGTTAATAAACTCACTGTTCTGATGACAGTGTTGTGGAAGAAGTTTTAATTTCACGCACGGGAATCCCTAGCACTCAGAGGGAGAGTCTGAGGGTTACTCCAAAATTACTGCAACCACCTGCATTACTGCGTGCTTTAGCCAGGCTGTCATCCAGGTCAGGACAGGGCTGGAAACTGAGGTGCATGTCTTCTGGCGCTGGCTCGGCCGATGGCTGCTCCCTGCCCCACGGGTGCCCCGGGGGACTGTGACGAGCGCAGACACTTCGGACCTCGGGTTTTCTCTCGGGAGAGGGCAGGGTTCATCCCAGCTGCAGGGACCGGGCTGGGAGGCGATGCAGGGGGAGCAACCACACTGGGCTGCATCATCTTTGCTGCTTTGTGTTTTATTCCCATAAAAAAGGGACCACTGAAGGAACTTCTTGCATCTCCCTGGGTCACAATTCATCTGTGGGTGTCTGTGCCAGAATCAGCTCATATTTCTACCAGCAGGGAGATGAGGGGCCGCGTGGGCCAAGGCAGACAGGGGCGAAAAGCAATCCTCCAAACAGGCTTCATATCTGATGCTGAAGAGAACAGAAATTTAGGTGAGAAACCCAGAGACGTGAGAAAAAAAGAGATTTCTGTAAGGCACTTGATTTACTCCTGAAGAGTAAGAGCACATGAGGAAGCCTGGCTGAAACAGGCACAAAAAACCTGACTGCAAAAAGAGACATGCCACTGTTTGTTTTATTGTCATTATTACTATTATTATTACTGCTGCTGTTGTTGTTACTATTATTATTATTATTTTCCAGGACAGGGATGAGCTCTTCTTAGTCCAGAGAAAGAGAAAATAAATGGCAGCTGGAAAAATCCGGGGAGAGTATGAGGGCTGGTGGAGTGGATGGGGTCGCAGGGCTGGGTGATGCCGTGCACAGGCAAGGTAGTGCCGATTTGGGGGGCTGTGTATGGTGGGGCGGGAAGGAGGGGAGTGTTAAAGTAGGGCAGGAGCTATGGTGCAAATGGTGGGAACACTATTCAGGGAGGACTTTACAAAGAGAAAGGGATATGAAGTGAGCAGGGATGGAGCAGTGGGATTTTCCAGGCAGAGGTAGCGACCAGCTGTGACTGCAGCTGTGACTGCCCGTGGGTGGGTGCTGGCCTGCGGGGGAGAGGTGCGATAGTGCATTCGCCGGGCTGCAGGCATGTGTTAAGTTTTGTAGATTGGTAACTGTGCTTCTGGATGTCTTTATGGTATTTCCCAGAGACACTGTAGAGGCATTCACTCTTGATTTCTTGTGGAATAATGAAATAACTTTTGTGGCATCTGGGTTTGGTTCCCCCCTGCCCCTACAATAAAAAGGACTTACATTTAGATGCTGGATGCTTTCAGGCATGGAGCATGTAGGCTGGCTCTTCAGTGGTCCCCTCAGCACTGAGTCCAGCCCCAGGTACCACAGCCATCTCAATGAACTGGGTCCAGTGTAGATCATTTCAACATGTAACATTTTTACTGAAGGTTTATTTACACAAAATTGGACTGAAACATGAAATACTGGACTAAAATATATCAAGAATGATTCAGCTTGTGTGTTAATTTTATAGTTCTTGTTTTGCCTGATCAGAGTGCTCAAAATTATAAATGTGGTTTAAATAAAGATCAAAATTATAAATCTAAATTTAAGGAAACTGGGATTTATGGTTCACTTGCATGATGCTGTCATTATGAGAATACTCTCTGCACGAGTGTGTGCACCAGCCTGAGGGCTCTTATCACTTTGGTTATGCTCATGACCACTTACATTACATTAGAGTTATTTCTATTGTACAGATTGAAAAAAAGCAGGTGAGGAGGAAAATCTGTGTTGTAACAGTCAGGATAGAGTTGGCATTTGCATATTTTTTCACTCCTAAAATCAATGACATGAGATGACACTGTTTTTCATTTAAAAGATCTCCTGATTTCACCTTTCCTTTTGAGGGGTTTGGACACACTCTGTCATGGTGTTTTAGAAGCAGGGGAGTGCCTATACCTCTGGGGGTCTCCAGTGTCCTTCGAACAGGAGGTTGTAATGTCCACGAGGGCAACCATGGGCCTAAAGGGCCGTTCCTGCCCCCACCAGGGCTTCTCCCCACCCTGCCCGTTGCCCAGGACCCCATTTCAGCCCTGCCTGGGGCCCTCAGCCCATGCCCCACTGATGCCACAGGGTGCTGGTCTTCAGCTCCCCACAGCCCTGTCCTGCTCAGCCATGGGCCCCATGGGCTGAATGCCAGCCTGGCCTTGGCCCATCCCCATCCCTGGGGATGTGCCTGATGCCCCCTGGCCTGCCCTGCTCCCTCTCTGGGGGGTGGGATGGGTCTGGCTGTGAGGCTCTGCCCGGCCACCCTGGGGGCAGCCCTTAATGGTCCCAGCCCCCAGCAGCCCCGGGGATGCACCCCAGCGCCTGACCGATGCACCCACAGGTGCCATGGGAGACAGAGAGCTGGAGGCCAGGTGTCAGTGGTGTACTGCAGGGACAACACTGGTGTCAATACCATTTAACATCGTCATTAATGACCTGGACGATCGTCCAAAGTGAACCATGCAGTTCAACACAGGGAAATGCCCTGGGAATAGCCCCACGCACCAGGACAGGCTCTCTTGGCCCACGTGGGAGAGTTGGGTCCTGAGGACAATGCAGCTCAACAGGAACTTAACATGGCCTCGTAGCAGTCTCAGCTCCACATCTTCTTTGCAAAGTGTTCTGCAGGTATCGCATTTTTACTCACCAAAAACAAAGAGAGAGAGGGCAGAGCAGCTCCTACCCAGTTCTCTGTGGGCATTGATCCAGAGTACAAGGTCAGTGATGAGATCAACATCAAGGACACATTCCTCAACAGATTGCTGAAACAGGAGGACAGTTCTGCAGACAGCAGAAAGGGGGACAGCCTCCCAGAGCAGCTTGTAGAGAGACCAAATGCCTATTGCCGTGGTTCTGACATGTCATGGAAAGGCTATTCAGGAATAAACCCTTCTTGGAGTATCTTGTGCCTCTGCTGACTCTAGCATCTGGAGAAAAGCTAATGGAGCCCTGCGGCTGGATTGGGGCACCTACGAGAACAGAAAGCAAGGCTGTCTTAGTCGACATCAGTGAGGGGGCCAGGGAACATACTAACACTTCCACGGTGGGCCCTACACACCACTTAGCTGAGTGCCCAAAAGAAGCACCACCGCTTTTGAGGGTTCATCTTGGGTTTAGACAGCACAGAGGACTGTAAGAAAGTTTGGGCTCAATCCTATGGTTCAGAAATAATGTGTTTATTGAGTATGAAGTAAAAAAAACAAGCTGCCTCAAGCGTCAGCCCATTAGGACTCAAACAGGGTAAATCTGCTTGCCTGCTGGCAACTCCATTTCAAGATCATAATTTTCTTTCTGATTGGATCTTCCAGCTGGAAAGAGATGTGAAGAGAAAACTACTCCTGACAGACTGGCTAGCAGGTCCCTTCTTTCTGCGTGGCAGGTTGACCGGCACCTTCTGCTGGCCCCACTGTCCAGGGGTCACTGCTGCGGGCCTGGGCTCTTCATCAGCTTCTAGGGCTTCTGGCAGCTCCCAGGTACCTGGGTCTGGACAAATGCATTACACCCCTTCTCAACTACTGTGCACACCGCGACTGAAACACAAAGAGACATCATGAAAAAGCATAGCAAAAAAGTGTTAATTCAAGGTGGTGTCATTTATTACTGATCTCTAAATCCACCTGGAGGAAATAAAAATGAAATATGGTGTAGAAATCAAGGAACTCATGCAGAAAACCCATCTCTGTCACTAGTCTAATCCCAGTCAAGTGAGGTAGTTGAACGGCAAGCAGCAGGACAAAGTGGCCCAGCTGGATTGTGCTGTTTGTCTCTTCTCCCCACTTTCTGTGGGCTTTCCCCATGTTGCATCTGCTAGCACAGAGTATGATCCACCTTCTTCTGGTCCACCTTCTTCTAGGGCATGCTGAACCTCTTCCCAGCAACCACCTAGTCAGAAACTCAAAGACAAAGATGATCAACTTACATTGCTCATCTGCATCCAAGTCTTCTCCAGGAGGTTTCCACACAAGTCACAGACTTGGTGTCCCTGGTGCTGTTTTAGCAGCACCTAGAATTAGGTGCTGCTCTTCATTAACCAGCATCAGGAAAATTTGTGCCCTTGGGTGGCAGCCTCTAGGGTAGAAGATGGGGCACGTACTGAGAGGACAATTGAGATTCACATCAGGAGAAGTCTCAGAGTTTGGAAATAACGTTGCATGGACACAGTACATTTCACACTCCCTGGAAAAATCCCATGACATTTTCTGCTGGGGTGGCTTTTGCTGCTGCTTGCGTTCCGGGTTGTTCCCCCCCACTTTCTTTTGGTACTCATTCTTTGAGTTACCAGAGAAAACAGTCCATGTACCAGTCAACACTGATATAATGCACCTGTGGATGTTTTCAGGTTTTCTACCTATTTGTAATTTGTACGGAAGTACATGATGTTGCATCCACTCAGTTGCTATTCTTTGTATGGCTTCAGTTTAATAGAAGTAGTGGGGGCTTTATGCCTTTGTGCTGGTGGTGCATCCACCCAGGCTGGAGCTGGGCAGAATAAAATCTGCAGATGAACAAGAGGTGGCAGTGTTGTAACGGAATAAAATTCTCAGCAAGCACCTGTCTCTCGTCTAAATGGGTGTGTTAGCTTCACTGTGATGAATAGGAGGCTGGATTATTCAATTTTTGGGATTGGATTTTTTTTTTAATAAAGTAAGTTGGACCACACAGCTATACGTTGCCTGGCTAGAGGATCTGTGACCCCTTACAATGCCCAGCAAGTCACCTTTAAACCTAGATCTCTGCAAGGGTGATGACACCCCTTGCTGGGAAGCAAGGCTGCACAAAAAGGGATTCAGGGACCTGAGCAGCCAACCCCCCTATCCCTCACCCCACCTGTGTGAGCCCCATTTCAGCTCAGGCGTGGGCCTTCAGTCCCCAGCCCTGTCTCATGGAGGCAGCTCAGACCTATGCTGTAGGCATCTTGTCTCCTGCATAGACCCCTCGTCTGGATGTTGTGGCTTGTTTCCAGTCCCATCTCCAGCCCCATCTCCTCTGACCGCACTTCCCACATGGATTCTGGACCTAGTTCATCACTTGCCCTCTCTGGGACTGTAACTAGCACCCAGCAGTGCCCTGTTGGTAAGGTCGCTGTCTCTGTGGGGGTCCACCTTGGCTCCCACCTCACCTTCCCTTGGGGAGCAGACAGCCCTTGCTGCGATGACGTTTGGGCACAGCACTTATGCGCAAATGAAAAAGTGGTCCTGCAGCCATGGGAGACTTAAGGCTGCTCAGCCCTAAGTCTCACTCCTGTTTGCTCCTGAGTAAGCAACAAGCTGCCCCCGTGCCATGGCAAGCAGGGGCTTGGGGGCCCTGCTCTGCCACAGCTGGTGGGGGTGGCCATTTGTTGAGGAGCTAAAAGATGAGGCCAGGCATGCCCAAGGGAACTCGGTGCTTCTCACACCTGGCAGCCCTGGATACACAGTTGGAGGAGATGCTCATTTGGAGGAGATGCTCATTTGTGCCCTTCCTCTTGCAGCCAGTGGCTGTACCCATGGTTTTGGCAAGATTGTGCAGAAGGAGTGTGGGACCTGCGTGGAGCCCTTCCACATGGCCTGTCTGCAGTGGCAGCTGTAACCAGACTGGAAATGAAAACATAAATACTGATTAAGCGTTCAAGTATTGCCCTTTTAATACCCCCCTAGTAAATGGCAAATACTGCTTTGTATGCAGTAATTGACTGGATGGAAGGTTGGAGATGCTGCCTGTTTTGCTTGGAGGGGGGGATGCCTTCTCCCCTGCAGGCACTACTGGGACCAACAGAAGGACCATGCCGCAGCCAGACTTCATCCCAGAAGTCCCTCCCCTCTTCTGGTCCACTGTGATTGGCTGGTAGGACCCTACGGGATTCCCAAAAAAGCCCACACCAACCCAAAGAACAAGCTGGTGGGTCTGTGAACCACAAATTACATTTCAAGGTGTGACACAGAAAGGGCAGATGGTGGCGGGGAGCTCCCTTTGCTGGTGGGTCTGGTGGATCTTCCAGCAACCTGTAAGACCATGACAGGGTGCAGGCTGGTGTTATATGTGCTTCCTGTAAGGTCTGTAAGGTTGATGACCCTACTGAGCATTTCAAAAACCTCTGGCTGGCAGTCTGAGCATGGAGCAGTCAGAAGCATGTTGTGACCTGCTGGTGTTCCTGTCCAAGTCAGCAGCAGCCAAAGAAAATGAATGGGTATGGAAGTGACAGTGGTGTTCAATGGCAAAAAAGGAAAAAGCCTGGAGAACCTGACTGGCAACTAACTCCCCTCACACCCTGTTAATAAACTTTCTCTGTATTTGTGTTAAAGTTATAGTCCAGTGTTATATTTTGTACATGTGCTAGTAGTGGCATGTCAATAGACGTGTCTACACCACCACTTCTGTTAAAAGACATTTATGATGCTCCTGAAGAGGTGTGAAGCTGTGGGGGTATAAATGCCCTTTTTGAAGCTGCTAAAAGGTGAATTGCTCATTTGAAGAGAAGCCTGGCTTGCAAACCAGGACTCTTACAGCTTACACAAGGCAGCAAGAAAACACTTTAAAAGAATTAAGGTGATTGTGGCAGAGGTGGATGCACGGTGGCAGACAGACTTGGTGGACATGCAACAATCTTCCAAACACAACAGCAGCAAAACTTAATGGTGACAGACATATTATCCAAGCATGCCTGGCTCATTGGTCTACAAGGCAAAACAGGTTCTGAAATAGCCAGAGCTTTTACAACAATTTTTAACAGGGAGAGCTAGCCTCAGACATAAGAATTTTTAAACCAATAAGCTGTTAAATCAGTGTAATGGTCACCATTTTTTTGGCAAATAATTAAGTAAAAGCCTCTGTCACAGAGCATTTTAACAGGGCACTCAAAACCAAGATGTGGAGATATTTTACAGCACGCGACACTTTTTGCGGTGCTGATGTGTTGTTGGCATTTATAAAGAATGACAGTCATAACTTCTGCAGAGTGATCAGAGCCCAACAGGTGGACACAAACCCTTCAAAACCTGTGAGGGTTTGGAAAACCCTATATGGGGGTGTGTTTAAAATTAAAGAATCTGTGCCTCTGCTTGAAAAGGGAGACCACATCAGGGTATCTAGAACAAAAGACAGATCTGAGAAAGGTTTTGACCCATCCATGTACACGGATTATTATAAACCCCAGGCTGGCAGTGGTCTCCTTGATTTCCAAGGTGTCCCTGTGGTGTACGGTGTGGGTATTGGAGGTATACTCTGTAGCTTGTGTCAAAATTCTCAAAAATAACTTTGGGGTGCCCAAGAGGGTATTATATTGTTTTGTTTTGTTGATGCAGGGGTAGAGGATAGTAAAATGACAGCAATATAGCTTTTCATTGGGGGCTCTTTGTAATAAAGACAAATGGCATTTAGGCTGCTGCCAAAAAGCACATCTCTGGGCATCAACAGTGTAGGCAGTTTGGTCCTGGCTAAGCACTCTGCAAGCTCCCCAGCTCATTTTGTCATAGTGACCCACTCATGTGCCCATAGATATATTAAAACACGTTCTCTTTAGGTGGGTCCTCTTCAGCAGTTTTGAAAAAATGGGGTAAATAACCTTTGCAGCTCTCAATACCGAAAGTGTGGGGGAGACCGCTCGATTTTGTGGGTAAAAAAATGTAAAGACTCTGTGAAACATATATGCAGGCTGGGTACAGGTATACACATGAGTCTACCACCTTGGGTGATTAATTGTGTATTCATGTTTTCCTTCAGGAACTTACTAACAATAAAGTAGCCACAAAGCCTTTGGCACTGTGCCTCAAGCTCTGCGTCAATAAACAACTGAATAAAGTGCATGAGATGTGTCCCCTTTAAACTCCCATTTTCTCTCAGTTTTCTATTCTGCCCCTTTTTCAGCTGAAGGGTTATCCAGGGCTATCTCCAAGTAAAAATGTAGTTTGGGAAATGTGTCCCAGTTTCCTGCATATGTTCCATGCCATAGACAATATAACCCTGCCCTGCTCCTGGATTTTTGATCATGGGCATGATTTTTGATCACTGGTGCTTGTTTACTTTACAGATCTGTTCGTAGCTCATTGTACACTTCCAGCCTTTACATTCATAATGTTTTTTTACAAACCTCACATGTCTCACAGAAAATCATAGCCAAACCATCAGTTTGGGTTTTAGCAGCCAGGGCTTTGTGCCTCTGTAAAAACTCCCCAGACCTGCACAGCAGCCTGGAGCACCTTATCCTTGTTCCCAAGTTAACTGCACAGTTGTGTGATAACAGAGCTGTAAATAATATTTACAGCTATGGCCATAGTTGCACAGTGTATGACAAAGCCCACAAAGATTTCTTACCCCAAATACCTTCCTGACATCCTTAACACCATAATAATGTTCATTGCGTAAAAGGAGGAAACTGCTCTTGGCATATCTAAGACTGTTGTTTGGCTTAAAGATTCCCCAACCCTTTTTCCCCTTGGATAGGAGGGTGATGCATATATTAACTCCTGAGGTCACCTTCTGCCCCCATGTGAGACATTCACTGGTCCACCATGCGGGCCAGTCTGCAGTTAAGGGCCCTTCTGTCCTTGTAACCCCTTGCCAACAAGACGCTTGAAGCGCTGTAAAACTCATTTATCTTTCCTAATTAGCACTTTGTTGTAACAGTTTTTCCTGGTTTGCTGGCTTGTAAGCCAAGGCCCCAGAAGTAAAAGCCCCACCAGCTCCATTATCACCACCATCCCGCCTGCTGCTCCTCTGTGCCCCAAAATAATCATGGTCTGAGCTGAAAAGCTCTGCAACACCCCAGTGCTCCTACTGATCCACAAGTCCCCCCTGGACAGCCCCTGGGAGTGGTCCATGCTCCCTCTCCTGCTGTCCCCTGACACGCCGATGCTGCTTCTGCAGCCACACAGCGTGTGTGTGGGAGGAGGGCAAACCTGCCTTCTATTTAATTACTTTTTATTCACATTAAAACTTCATTATTCGTCCCATTAGCTGTTAGTAATAGATGTTTTTTCTACTTCATACCTATGCTTTTACATATATATATGTATTTAATTTCCGTATCTTTATAAATGCATGTACATACGTATACCAATACGTAAGTATATAAATGTAGACATATATATATATATAAACTAGTGTATCTATGTATAAATAAATAAAATATATACTTATACATATTTGTACACTCCTTCATGTATCTAGTTCTACCTTGCAAGTATTGTAAATGAATATATGTATTTCCACATCTGAGCATTTCCTGGTCCAAAGGAAGAAGGGAGCCAATCAGAGGGAGACCAACGGACACGTGGGTAGAAGAGCAACCAGCCAATCGCAGGGCAAGACAGTGGCAGCTCCCTGCCATAAAATGGTGGCTGAAACAAAATGGAGGCTCCCTGTGCATAGAGGGGAGGGACTTCCTGTTCTGAGGTACCACTGGGTAAACTAGAAGGGGAGGCTGGTCCTGGCAGCCAATCACAACAGAACACGTGACCGAAGGGGCGGGACTTCTGGGTGGCCATAGGAAGCCTGTGCGCTCTCTCCCTCCTCCTGGCAGGTTCCTGCGTGGCCAAGGCAGCTGGCTGGTGGCCCTTTCTGCTGAGGGGCTGCTCTGTAACCATCATGTGCTTCTTGCAGGCTGACACCACACAATGGCCTCTGCTGGTCCCCTCTGGCAGTGAGGGTGGTTTCTGCCAGGAGAGGTTAAAAAAGAACCTGAGGAACGGCCATCTTTCCTCCCCTTCAGCTGAACTCATGCTGCCTGCTGCCCTTCGTGCAGCACAAGTCACAGCCCTCAGCACACGGCAAAGTGAGAGAGCTGAGCCCTCCAAGGGTCCCTCACACCCAAACAACCTCTCTCCCGTGCACTCAGTGGCAGGGAGGACAGTGCTGGGAGCTACAGATGGTGTCTCCCTCAGCTCTGGGCCGCAGCGCCAGGTGGGTCCACGTTCTTCAGCAGAAGGAGCTACACTTACTTCTCCCAGGAGTGTTGCAACAGAGGTCTGGCACCCCAAGTGAGGACACTTCCTGCAAGAGAAAGGAAACCTTCTTGGCAGCAGCAGCAGAACTTGTTTCTCTGAGCACACAGAGCCTCTGCTACTGTCAACACCCTGGAGAAGAGTGTCGGCAGGGCGAGATCTGGGACAGTCTGTCATGGCACACTCCCTTTCAGGAGCCACAGATGCTGTTGAGTCTGAGCTGCAGTTTTAACTCTTTGCTCCCTGTTTTGCCTTCTGCAGTGCTTAGGACTGCATGGCACACAGGGGAGGGTAGGAGAGCACTCACCTGTTTTTTTTAAACTGATTTTTATTTTAATTTGCAGCAGGTGAAACCACAAAGAGAAGGAAGGTGCTACCCTGTCCCTTTACTCTGTGACAGACCTCTACTGCTGCAGATGTGCCAGGGTGGTTGGGATCTGGCTGCAGAACAGCATCCTTTGTCCAGCCTCTGGTGGCTGTAGAGAAGATGGCACATTGTCCCAGCTGATCCAGGCAAGCAAGCTTGGCGATGGACTACCCATCCCTTGGGCTTCTTCCGAGAGCAGCGTTCCTAGGAAGGATACCATGGACCTCAGGAGATGGGTGATTTGGGTATTTTCCTCCCAGCACACACTTCTGACAGCCACGGCCCGCAGGTTAGGTCATAGCCTAAACATGGCAGGAGCCACATCTGGGGGTTGGTCTGCCCAGGCCAATTCTGTTGGAAGAAAGCTCCAGGGGAGAAAACCCAGAGCTCTGAATAAGAGAAGTAGATCTGGTCTTTTGCATGAATCTTTGTGGTCTCACAGAAGTCCTTCAAAGAACTCTTCTCAGCATCAGAAACCTTCAGGGATTTCTGTGTTTCCAGAAAAAAAGTCCTTGGCAATGGGTAGCACTGACCATATCCAGACACTGTCTTTGGGCTAACAAGGTTCTTGGACAGTTTCCCCATGGGGAGTTTTTCCAAAAGACAGGCTTTTTCTCCCTTTTAAGCAGTCTCTGCAGGGGACACATCCTGGCTTGGTTGAGTGGGAAGGGACAGGGAGAGATTTGGCCGTGAAGGCTTGAACTGTGCCCTGTTTGCCTCTAGGAATGAAGCAGGACTGTCTTCATGGCAGTGAGGGGAGTTCACCAGCACAAAACAACTTCTGTGCTGGCAGAAGATGAGGCTTCTCCCACTGTGATCTCCCTGGAGCAACACCTAGATCCCATCCCAGTGAAAGCAGAGTGCACATCCCCATCCAAACTTGCTTCTGTTTAAGAGAGGTTTACATGCCACAGGGCCTATCTTCATCAAAGTCCCCATTCTCCCACTCTGGCCCATGTTTCCTACAGGAAGTCCTGGATATATTGTATGTGAAAGGGCCCATCAGCTGAGGGGTTATTCGAACCAGCTGCCAGCAAGAAAGCACAATGGGAGCTGAAGGAGGCCCTAGACACAGGGGGGAATGTTGACGGGGAAAGCCAAACTCTGCACCTGCTGAAGAGTGAATTCTTTTGATTTCAGGCTGCAAGAATTCTCTGCTACACTGCAGGTCCCACTTCAGTGACTGGCTTTGACTTAGCCGGGAGCCCACAGTGTAGCCAAACTCTGTTCCTCACACTTACAGTTCCACGTTTGGTGTTTTTCTTCTCTGTCTCCTTTTCTATTCCTCTCATTCTGCCCCTGGTTTCTGGCATGCCCAGGGGAAACTTATTTCATGCTCTTCCTGAATGTTCTTCTCCAGGGGCACACTGAGATTTAGGGGAGAGCAGAGGGCAGAGAAGAGCTCGGACTCCTGTTAGCAGGCTAGTGCAAATTTGCTCGGCCCATACCCCAGCAGCTGCCTGCTCTGTCAGCATTGATGGGTAGCTCTGAGAGAAGGTCACAGAAACCAATGTGCCTCCTCCAAGCCCAGGTCACTGGGATGTTCCCTGTGATATCAGAGGGAGCATTCAAAGCCTTATCTGAAGCTCTTGGCATTGCAGGACTTATTCTGAAACATCCCCTTGAAACTTGCTGGCTGACCTCTATCAAGGACTGGATGTGACCCTTGGAGAAGCTGAGCGAGGAGGAGAGATTGGAAGAACTGAAGCAGTAAGTTTTGCAAGTAGTGCCACTGGTATGGAGGGGTTGGTAGAGGCCTGGGGCTTGCCTGCAAATTGACAGTTTCCTGTAAAATCATGTTGGTTCTGACAGCTGTTTACTGCTGCTGCGGAGTGGGATTTAGCGGGAAAGTGGCACAGAAAGCATTTCTTTAGTCAGAACACTTCCTTAAGGCACTTGAGATTGCTCCACAAAATGACTCCCATACCAAGTGGCCAGCAGTGTATTAGTGAAGGTAGTCCTTCTGCTGTCAAGCAGGCATGGACAGCAAGTCTTCCTTTCAGGGGGCTTGAGTGAAACCAGGAGCTGGCAAATACCACCCTGCTTCCTTCCTGAAACATAGATTTGAAAGCTGGCTTAGAGTACCTTGAAAGCTACACAACACCACTGCAGGCTTTCCTAAGGCAGATGAAAGCCTGCAGTGATTTCTCTTGAATATGATTTATTAATGACATATGATTTATTAATGTTGATCTCCTCAAAGACATGGGCTTCAGTAATGCTAGCATGTCAGTGCAGATCTTACAGTTAACCCACTACTCAGCTGCTGTTGGTGATTTTTGAATGGTAGTGCTGCTAAGTCATGGAAAAAGCACATGCTTTCTTCTCTTTAGAAGTCATGTCATTTCTACAAGTTTAATGAAATACACACTTTTAAAGAAGTAGCAGCCACCGAAGTGGTGTTACATTATAATGTTTGTGTTCCCTTAGGGTGGCTGACAAATTGCCTAGACCCAACCTCATCATCATCAAGCGGTTGCTGTCTCTGCTACACCAGATCAGGTAAAACTCATCAACAAGCAGGATGGACTTCAGCAGTCTTGCCATCTGCGTTGGACCAAATACGTTGAGCGAGGAGAACCTGTTCCTGCTGGAGGTGCTGATGGACGTGAAAGAAGAGATATGCTGAATTACCAACCAGCTACACAAATCTGGGCCAACCAGAGCATTCCTGTTGAGAGGTACGTTGCTGTCTCCTCTCTTGAATGCTTGTGGAGGAGCTTTTCATAACAGCAGCAACATGGCTGCAGCTTTCTGCACATAGGAGGGGGTCAGGAATCAGAAAGGCTGTTTGATGTATTTTCTGCCCCTTGAATTGAAATCAGTGTTTTTATGTGTGCAGTTGAAAGTGCTGGTGGAGTTCCTTATGAACAACTGCATGGACGTATTTGGAAAGGAGATCGCTTGCCTTCTAAATCCCTTAGTTGAGGAGTCACCAGTGCCCATAGACAACTCCACAGGTATGGACATGAACAGAGGATCATCACAGGCTGGGGCTGCTGATCCTTTTATCTGAATGTGTTACTGCATCTGTGAAAAGCCAAAGAGTTTCTGAGTGCTCAAGATACTACGGTACTGTTTTCCTACTGGAAGACTTCCCAAAAGTTTGGTGACAAAATTCACAAAATAAAATTCACAGCAGCTATTAACCATCTGCCCCTCACGTGCACATTAAGCACAGGCTCTGAGAGCAGTGCAGCAGTGCTCTTAGCTCAAGGGCATTTCTGGTGGGGATGGAAACAGAACATTGCTCGCTCAACCCAGCCTATCCTGCAGTCTGTGTTTCTCCATGGCCTCTCAGGACAAACATGCAATGAAGAAAAATGCTTTTTGGTAACACCTGATAGTGGTAATGCTGTCAGTGTCCTGTTTTGCATTTGTGTTACCACAGTTAGTTCTATCCAGAACTGTTTACTCTTCAAGGTGAGCTGAAATCTGATGGTCTAGGCTCTGACTTCTGAAATATGCTGACTAAGATGTCATTTTCTACAGCATTTCCAATGAGTGCAGCAGACATTACAGAGAACAGGGCATCAGAACAGGGCCTAGAAGAAAACTGGTGTAGGGTTTAAGGTGGGTTTTGCTTCTGGTTTTAATACTTCTGAGAAGTCACTTCGCTGCACGTGCTTTTGCTTTCTAGAGCTGTGTTCAGAAAGGTGTAGTGACCACAAAATAGAGGCAGATACAGAGTGTCGGACAGATGCATTTCTGAATAGGCCACGCTCTCTGCTCTTACTCCTCCCAGACTCAGAGGCAAATATGGTCATGGAAATGGAAAAAGGACAGGTACGTCAGGTCCACAAACATTGCAGTGAAGTGTGTCATGTATGAAGGAGTGTCCTGATACTCCTTCAGCAAAACTGTCCTCCTCCTGCAAAACTGAGGCAAAAATGTGTAAGGTCATCTTCTCACAAGAAGGAGAGAATGAATCTCCAGTCTCTGCTGTGAGGTTAACTGTGAAATGAAGGCAGGTGCTTGCTTCTCTGCAAGCAGTGGTTCTCCTTCTTTCAGCTACTAATTTCAATGCTGAGAAATAACCCCATACTGCAGACACAGTACCAAGCCTCAGAGAGGTGGGGAACATGGATGTGAGCAGTTACCCAGACCCTGGGTAACTGTTCTGCCTCTCCCTGTCAGGTCCGAACGTGACTGTGATGGGACTATGCCATGGATGGAGCCATGGGCCCTGGTGAGCTGCGAGCTGAGCAGGGAACGGCCTTGAGCCCAGGCAGCAACAAAGGCCAGCAGCACCTGGAGCAGTGTGAATAGGGCTCAGTCCAGAGAGCGAGAGCAGGGATTATCCCCCTCTGCTCAGTGTGTGTCAGACCTCACTTCAGTACCGTGTCCACTTTGGGCCCTCCATACAGGAAAGACATTGACAAACTGGAGGGATTTCACAGGAGGTCATCAAGACAGTGAGGGCTAGAGATAAGCATCCTCAGTCACGAGGTAGGAATATGTGGGCTGAAGCCAGCCCAAGCCCATTGCGCTCTTAAAAGTTCATTTTATTGGTTATCCAGGGTTTTTTATGTTGGGCTGATCAACATATGCATGCATATTGCTATTATAGTTTTGCTATGTTATTACATGGTTTCCCTCCTAACCCCTGCCTACCTTCTTAGGAGAAATCACTGCAAAAGCAATAGTCAGGACTTAGAGGTGGGCAAGTCAAAATGTGCTTCTGAGATCAAAGGAAAGAGAGTGAATAGGACCAGAGACATCCTGCTCTTCCCTTAGTCCTGTATGCTTTGCATTCCCACTTGCAGCAGCATCCAGTGTTTCCAGAAGCTAAAGCTCCTCTGCAGCAGGAGAGTGAAACCCAATGCCTTTTGCCAGGTGCCTACTCCCCCCTGCTGCTGCGAGGGCGGGTGGAAGCTTTGCACCCCTTGCTGCAAAACATGCATGCAGGCCATAGCACTCACTGTATCAGCAGCCAGCTTGCACAGTCTCCCCAGCATTTGCTTGTAATTGCCAGTTGACCCTGTCCTTCTTGGACAGGGACTTCATGCTCTGTGCACCTACCAAGGAGCTGAGAGCATGCAGAGGAACACTTAGGCCAGGTGCACGCCAAGCTCATGGTCTGCCAGGGTATGAACCAAGGCACAGCACATCACCACTGTGCCGGGGGGGCGGGGGGGGGGACAACGGACAGGACACTTGTAAATACCCCGCTGTGGGGGTGTGTTTCAGAGACAGCCTGAGTCAAGTACTAATGGCTGGAAGGCCAGCGCCATCTCCCACCCATCTGAGCTGGGCAGGAGAAGTAGAAGTGGGGCTTCCTCTTAAGCAGCATCTCTGTTTCAGCCAGGAAAAACCACCCACACAGCTGTACGAGCACTATGGGCCAGCCTGCTCTCAGACACCAACTGCACATTTGGCCTGAATGCTCTAAAAGCTTGGGGGCTCTAGATTTCTGCTGCTGTACTTCAGGGCACAATAGGGCCTCCTGTATGTATATACAGGGACTGTTTCCCTCTGGGTGGGGCATTTGCCAAGGAAGAGGAGCAGTTTCTTCTCATGCCAATTTCTGTGAATCCTGGCCTCCTGAGTCTGGGCAGAGCCAGCTGTTGACAGGCATCCCTTTGCAAGCTTCCGGGCAAAGAGCACTTCTTCTTGTTAGATCGCACCTCTTGCCCTCAAAAGTTATTTTCTTTCCTTTGGTTCTTTAGACTACCTTTCTAAAGATACAGCATTATGAATGTATCTTTTGATTACTCCGTTTAGATTAACATATACTGTGTTTTTTTTCTGTACTGCTTTTTGACATATGAAAGCAAAAATTATTATGCTAAGTAATAGAGGACTGGGGCACAAAGTAGATACTTCGGAAGTCATCTCCTAATTACAGGTTAACTTGAAGGAGCGAAGAAGGTGTTTTTTTCAGATGTAGTTAATATAGCTAAGCATATTTTTTCCATGTCAGAAAAAAAAAATTATCACTGCCTTTAAATAAGAGACTATGGTACTTAGATGTGACACACAAAACTTGCTTTTAGCTATATAAATCAGAGCTAACAACTTCTGTGGGAAAAAGTCCTAGATGTTGCAAATTTGTTAGAGATCGACTTAGATCCTCCAAGTTTATGTTGGCTTAGATTCCATAAAGGTTCTTTGGTTTGGTTTTTTGGCCATGGCTTGGTTTAATGGCAAAAATGGGATTTAGCAGCTTTGAGGAACATTTTTTTCTTTAACTGTCATCAGTAGTCTTGATCTCCAAATTAAGAAAGTAAACCACACTTCAGGAATGTCTGAAGTAGACAAACGAACCTGTGGTCTAGTAAAATGGGACCTGAGGAGATGCATCCCAGAGTCCTGAGGGAATTGGCTGATGTAGTTTCCAAGCCACTCCATGATATCTGAAAAGTCGTGGCACTCAGGTGAAGTCCCTCGTGACTGAAAAAATGGAAACATTGCACCTGTTTTTAAAAATGGTAGAAAGGAGCACCCTGGGAACTACTGACCTGTCAGCCTCACCTCTGCACCTGGGAAGATGATGGAACAGATACTCGTAGAAGCTATGCTAGAGCACATGGAGGACAGGGAGGTGATTTGAGACAGCCAGCATGGCTTCACCAAGGGCAAGTCCTGCCTGACCAACCTAGTGGCCTTCTATGATGGAGTGACTATGTCAGTGGACAAGGGAAGAGCTATGGATGTCATTATCTGGACTTCTCTAAGGCCTTTGACATGGTCCCCCACAACATCCTTCTCTCTAACTTGGAGAGAGACAGATTTGATGGATGGACTGTTCGGTGGATAAGGAATTGGTTGCATCCAGAGGGTATGCAACCAATGTCCGGATGGAGATCAGTGATGAGTGGTGTCCCTCAGGGGTTCATACTGTGACCAGTACTGTTTAATATCTTCATCAATGACATAGACAGTGGGATCGAGTGTACCCTCAGCAAGTTTGCAGATGACACCAAGCTGAGTGGTGTGGTTGACATGCCTGGGGGATGGGATGCCATTCAGAGGGATCTTGACAGGATTAAGGAGTGGGCCCATGTGAACCTCATGAGGTTCAACAAGGCCAAGTGTAAGGTCCTGCACCTGGGTCAGGGCAACCCCTAGTATCAGTACAGACTGGGGGATGAAGGGATTGAGAGCAGCCCTGTGGAGAAGGATTTGGGGGTACTGGTGGATGAAAAGCTGGACATGAGCCGGCAATGTGCGCTCACAGCCCAGAAAGCCAACTGTATCCTGGGCTGCATCCAAAGAAGGACAGCCAGCAGGTCGAGGGAGGTGATTCTGCCCCTCTACTCTACGCTGGTGAGACCTCACCTGGAGTACTGCATCCAACTCTGGGCCCCTCAGCACAGGAAAGACATGGACCTGTTGGAGCGGTTCCAGAGGAGGGCCACAAAAATAATCAGAGGGCTGGAGCACCTCTCCTGTGAGGAAAGGCTGAAAGAATTGGGGTTGTTCAGCCTGGAGAAGGCTCTGGGGAGACCTTATTGCAGCCTTTCAGTACTTAAAGGGGGCATATAAGGAAGATGGGGACAGACTTTTTTAGTAGGGCCTGTTGCACTAGGACAAGGGGTAATGGTTTTATACTGAAAGAGGGTAGATTCAGACTAGATATAAGGAAGAAATTTTTTACGATGAGGGTGGTGAAACACTGGAACAGGTTGCCCAGAGAGGTGGTTGATGCCCCATCCCTGGAAACATTCAAGGTCAGGCTGGATGGGGCTCTGAGCAGCCTGATGTAGTTGAAGATGTCCCTGCTCATTGCAGGGGGGTTGGACTAGGTGACCTTTAAAGGTCCTTTCCAACCCAAGTGATCGATTTTATGATTCTATGAAAATACATTATACCCTACCATTCTTCACCACAGTCTTACACTAGAGGTCACACTTGACGAGCTGATTTTCCCCCTTCTGGAGCTGGAATTCTGGCATGACTGTTTGCACTGCTCTGGTCAAAGTACATTTTCCCTGACTGAATTTCCAGAGTATTTAGAGTTAATTAATGGCACACAATTTTCAGGTACACTCTTCTGTGTTGTATCAGCTAGAAATTTATCTGCTTTTTGCAAAAAGATCTGTAAAGCAATTATGCACTTGTTCAGCTTTTTTTTTAACCTTCAGAATAGTCAGTGACTTTAGAAATATTTGCAGCAAGATTTTATAACTCTTCTTCACAGGTTTGCCACTTTTTTTATGGCCTTTTCATAACATCTATAAGGAACTAAAGAAACCACCCCACAGAGTCAATTGAGAAATGCAATAACCAAGCATTAAACGGTCTGCCTCAGTATCTTCCAGGCCAAGATAAAGCCTTCTTTAATCTACAGAGTTGTTTAAACTATAATTAAACTCTGGTTGTGAATTTGGGAGATAACATTGGCAGTTGTCTGCTTGCATTTATCCATAAAATAGGTTACACTTCAGACCAATGTGCACATCCTTGCCAAATAGAGATCACTGAAATGAGACTAATGATCACAATGGGCTGATGTATTAAACCAAATGCAACTAAAATTAAGAGTATAATGAAAAACATAAAGGCAAATGAGAGATTATAAGTTTTTCTGCGCTATATCCATGGAGGATGCTGTACAAGCTGTAGTTTTATTATAACCTCACCTGTCATTTGTATTCATGAAATTAAGTCATCTTTGCGAAGTCCAGCAGGGGGGGATATTTTTCTGCATTTGAGCACAGATTTTTTTTTTAAAAAACTGCATTACTAAACTCACCTGAAGAACAGACCAATACAGTCTGGGTGTTGCGTTATTCAAGCTACTTTTTGTAGGCAAAAGATGGCGATTTGAAGTCTTAAAGTGCAGAATCAAAGATGGATTAGCTCATTTATTTGTAGCAATAGGTATGACACCAAAAAAAAGTGGGACTTTTTTCTCCTGACAGTGTATTATAAACACTAGTGGTACAGGTAGTGCTCCATAATGCACCAATGGAGGCTAGTGGATGTGAAGGCACACCACTGAAGTTGGCTGCATTGTGGCCCACCTAGGCTGCAAGAGCAGACTGCCAGCTGCTCATCCCTTCATACCCATACGTTGTTGTATTCCTGATACACATTAGATGACAGAAATTTGGAATATGTCAGACCCTCATTTGAGCTGATCTAGCAGTATTTCACCCTCATTATATGCATAAGGAACACTGTGGTTCAGGAGACAAAGCTGGTTTTTTGAGATGCTTTAATTACTTTTGATGGTAATTGTGAGACAATGCCAGGCCCAGAAATTTCATTGAAGTCTTTTCCCTGGTGCTGAATTAATTATTGTGGCCAGAAGTATTTTCTTCTTTAAATATATCTTCAGGAGTGCATTCAGCACTATTGTTGCTTCTCCTATTCTTCAGAATATATTTTATACGTATTCAACTCACCTACTACAAACTCTTATATATCTTTTTATATCTGGGACCTTGTGAATTTAAATTGGATTCAAATTTACTTAGTTTTACTAATATACTTATGTGGAAAAGTTATTCAAGACTCAGTTAGGAAAGATTACAAAAATCTACATACATTAGCATTAATACAAACCTGATAAAATATGGTTATATTCATGTGCAAAAACTTGGACTGACTTCTTCTTTCATTGAGAAACCCATAGAATTAAACAGAAAATGGTGAGCATACTGGAGGATTCTGAAAAGCTGCAAACTCTACAGCTGTTGAATAGTTTCTAGAGAGAACTGTTTGCAGACTATATGCAATTTTGATTTTCTGTACAAAGTAATTGAACAGAAAAAATTCTCTATGGACAGTTTAGGGGCTGGCAGTCCTTTTCATTTTTGAAATAAGAGAATTGATCCATTGGTAGTTGCATCAGTTGTGCTTTTATTCAGATACTAGTGCTGTACCCTAGCCAAACTGTATTTGGATCTACTTATGTCATTTCATTGCTATTGCACTACTCTTTGTGCAATTTACAAAGCATTGGAGATTTGAAGAGCCCATTGAGGACTTTCTGCCTGCTGTTGAAGACATGGTGAAAACTCTTTTCTGAGAAACTTTGATGCTTCCTGGAAAGGTGGTGGTAGCTCCAAAGAAGTACGGGGGCAAAAGTTGTTCTGATCAAAGATTTCTGATGGTGTTTGTGCAAATTAACATGTGAGTTACATATAGCTGTGCTAATTACTGCTTTCCTGTCTGGGCAATAGCCAGCTATTGGAGGAACATGTGTGAGCCTTCAGGGTTCCTGCTGTCACGTCAGATTTGGGGCAGGGGAAGGTGTACTGAGCAGTGAATGATGTTCCGGAGTTATCCAGTTACTGGCACAGGGTTTGGCGTACCATGAACAGAAGAGGGTGCTGGTTACTCTGTGGAGACTTTTGCTTTTGGAAATAACTTTGTCCCAGTTTTTGAATGGAAAAGCTAGAGGGAAATATGCTGCCCCGAAGAGCTATATGCCAGGAACTGAAGAGACATGATCAAGGTAAGCAGTACACATGAAATTACAGTTACTCAAATAAGCTTCCTTAACAGTACTGAAGTTATGGATATTATGTCTTTACTGTTTGCATCCTTCTTCATCCTTTCTTTACCATGTCTGAAGTGAAAGTAGTTTTTAAAAAGGATGAAATCTTATAGCATTACACCAGGTCTGGACATTTGGATAAAGCAGTTGCAGAGCTCTCCCACATGAGGCTTTTGCAAAGTCACCCCCGCTCAGAAGTAACATGGCACTGGAGACCTTTCATGCCACCCAAATTCTGGATGAGCTTTTCTACTCCCTTTTGACCTGCTTTATGACCTCATTATGAGAATATGCTCATCCAAGCACTGTTAAATATATATATATACACAGATGAATTCTTGCATCCTATTCTATAAACTCAGCAGAAGGTGGAAGCACTGGAGTGTGCAGAGTGTTTGTTGGGATATTGTTGGAGAATAGTTTAGCAACTGGTAGAGTAATGATTGCATCAATTTCCTGCATTATGTATATTATGCCTGAAAATGGGATATCTGCATAAGTGAGTAGCCAGGAACCCAGGTCAGCAACCATCCAGCTGATGGTTGCTTCAGTAAATCCAGTACGTTGCCTGAAGAGGTGCCACCTTAATTAAAAGTAGTCCAGATGCACACTTCAAGAAGAACAATAGGCATTTAGAGATAGACATGAGCAATTTCTTGTGCTTTTAATGATAATTTCTTATGAATCATATGAATTTATTTACCAGCTTTCTGACTGTAAACCAGGAGTGTAAGAAATGTTGACTTTATTCACAGAAATTGTAGCTACTCCTTTTTGTGCTGTGTAAGGGAATAAGAGATGTTTATTTGTGTTTGTGCTTTTTTGTGTTTATTGTGGTTCAAGAAAGACTGATTTTGAGGTGGGAAAGTGAACTAAAGAATAACTTAGTGCTGTGTTAATTTTAAAATACATTATATAGACCCGTACCAAGATATTCTAGAATTGCTACTGTGCACACACACACATACTTGCCTACCTATGAATCAATCAGTGAACCTTTTTGTATACACACATGCACACAGGTCAGCAGCAGATATAAGCAAGTTTCATCAGGTGATGGAAAAGGAGGGAAGAGCTTTGAAATAGTTTTCCTTCTGCACATGCCAACTTTCCTCCAGTTCCTTCTTGTTCTCAAGCAAACAGAACTACTTTCCTTAGTACCATTATTAACCTTGTCTTTCCCAAGTAAGCCTACTTTTTCCTCCTTGAGTGGCAATACGTAGACAGTTTCATTCCATTTCCTACTCAATTCTGTCCATTTTCCTTTTCCTTACTCTCCAGTTAGGCATGTATTTCAGCACTGGAGAACTTTTCAGCTCTAAAAGAACACAAATGCAGCAGTGAATATAAAAAGTGAGCTCCCACAACTTAAATAGGTAACTGATCTTAATAATGTTAATAGTGTAGAAACCATCTATCAGAAATAATGCAATTTATCCCTGAATGATTAAAGATCAGACATGTTCTACAGAGCTGGCAGAAGCCATGAATGAAACTGCTTCAAAGTACATCCAAAATACTTAATGCTAGGGAACATTTGTCAATGGAGCTATCGAAAACTGAGTATTCTTCAAGTACTAGCATGCGTATGCTCTTGGAAACAATCTAAGAAATTACTTGGTTATGAAGGAGAATATTTTAAGAAACTTACCAACAGCCAACCTAGATTCAAACTGATTTATCTAGTTGAGGTGTAACTTCACCTTGTTATGTTCTATACTTCCAATTGCAGTCATTATAGCAGGCCAGCAAAATCTTTGTCATTTACTGAAAAAATGTACAAGGTAAGCAAACAGTGGTTGACAAATGGCTTCCAGTACAGTGCTTCATTTGAGGACCATTTCTTGTTTTGACTTATGCAGTAGGTCTGTGTCTGCTATGAGAGAAGTTATAATCTCCCTCCAGAAAAGAAGTTTTGCAATTGATCTGGGTGAGTTAAGGCCTTTGTCTTCCAGAACAATTTTGACAGCTACTCTTCAGACAAATCAACAGACTGAAACAAGCAATTTGTTTTTATTTGTGCCATGATCACAAAAGTTTGAAAGAACAGAAACCTTTGTTCTGTGCCTTTTCTTACCTTACTGCATATCTCAATTGTGGTAGCAATAACCAAGTAGCAGGGGAGAGTGAAATCAATGCCATATACAACATGTAGTAACGTGAAATCAGATAGAGATTCTAAGTGCCAAAGCCAGAGGATAATGGGATCACTGGAGATACAAAGTCTCTTTGCTTCCTCTTCCACTTGTTTCTGAAGACAGTTTGTGTTCCTAATTTTCACTTACCTCTTCCTTTCCCCCAATGCTATTTTCCTATTTTGGACAACCTTTGTGCTATATTTACAGTATATTTCTATGATCACAGGAGCCAAGCTTGCCAACTGCTGTTGAATCTTGCTGACTAATGAAGGTCACCTACTGGTCTGCCTGGCGGAGTGCTTATGTGTTGCATTCCCCAGCTCCCTCCTGGACAAATTCTCTCCTTCTCTGGCAACACAGAGAGGCCTCCAAGTTCCCTTTACTGCTGTGTCAAAGGGGGAGCAGAGTATATAAGCGCTAGTAACAAGGAACATCTGTTAGGATGATAAGTGAAGCACAGCACCTGAGCATTTTTAAGGATGGTAGTTCATAAAAGAGAAGTTATAAAACAGACCTCGTTAACAGCAAATTTAATTCCACAGCTGTATCTTCATCCTAAACAAGGATGGAACAGTAGTTATGCTGACACCAGCAAGGTCAGAATCTCACCCCAGGCCCTTGCTTTCCCCTTCCTTGTAATTCTGCCCAGTCTTGTATTTGGCAAGAAAGATATGGATCATATTCTTTTGTTCTTGTTCAGCTCGTTTCTTCACCGTTTATCATTCTTCTGAATGTATCGGACTACCTTTAACATAAATTTTAAATTATACACACACAAAAGAAGTAAACCAGTTATCCTTTTCTTGAAGTGCACTTATTGGGAATATGTTTCTTATGATAGAGTAGATATGATTTACAGTATCTATAGTATAGTAGACATACTGTTTCTACAGCGCAGTTGTTTCCTACAGAAATAATAAGATTTTGCCATAATTCATCTCTCTTCACAGAATATGCTGGTTTCTCTGTAGTTTGTTGAGGATAAGGCTCAGTATTGTTTAGGCTCTACAGGTATATTACTAAAACATTGCATTGGGTAAAGTTGGAGCTGAAACAAAAAGTTTCAGTGCAGCTGAAATGCAGTTTTTCAGAAATGCCAAGTCAAAACTTTTCAGAATGTTTAAAAAATTTTAACTTCTTGGCCCAGTCCAGCAAACCTCAAAAAATTCCGATTGCTTCACAAGATGCAACTTTTGATTTCCAATCCATTCTTACTTGAATGAAATCCCATTTAAAGCAGCAGACAAAAGGAAATACCTAACACACTAAAACAAATACCTAAACAGTTGCATCTTCTGATAAACTCTGGGAATTTATAATATTATGTAATGTCAGATTGTCATCAAAAGCATCCTATAACATTCCTGTCTTTTGTAATGAATGCTGCTACATTCCATCTAGTTAACTGGTTAAGGCTTTAGTCAGTTCAGTCAATATCCACACCAAAACATCTTCATGATCTGCTGTTGAAATGCCTTATTTTTCAGAGTAAAGGGCATAAAAAAACTATAGTCTGCATGTCAGTACAGATCCAAGTATGTCTTGCTCAGGTTGTTTTACCTGGAATCATCTTTTTTAACATCCTGAAGTTATCAGGTAGGAGTTTGCATTATGACAGTGACATTTATTTGGGAGGAGGGTCAGGCAAAGAATATTTGACTCATGGAGTGTTTATTTTTAAAAATGCAACTCCAAATTTGAAAAGAAAAAGCTCACCTCTCTTACTTTGGTCTGTTACTAAACACTTGAGGAGGCTTAAGTGGAATTACATTAATTTTTTCCTGTTAAATTTGGAGTTCCAATTTTCTGGGGGTTTGGGTTTGGTTGGGTTTTTTTGAGACCTATTCTAATTTAGTTGGTTCCTGAGGTGACACATAACAGACTTAAGGCTCTGAAGCAGTTTTGGGAAGAAGGAAGGCTGCCTGCCTACAACTGCAAGACTATTCTGAGGGTCACCACTCGTTCTGTCATAATACAGACTATACAATTTAGCAACATAATCATAAACAGAGCTCAAAATGAAAGAGCTGCCATGAAACATCTATGAAATATTAGTATGCAAATGTAAAATAACTTCTTAATAAACACAAAGGAAGAGAAAAAAAGCAACTACTTTCTTAAATAGTGCTATGAGTTTTAAAGACTTTTATCTGCACCTAAATTGAGATAAAAAATACAGAAACCATTCCAGTGTCACATGTTTAGTGAACGTAAGTTGAAAAAAATACAAATAGCTTTTGAAAATCTTGCGAGTTTAGAGGAGAGGACGGAAAGGAAAAATATTGTGAGTATATGTCACACTTAAGAACTGTGACCAAAACTGTCTTAGGATTTGCAAACTATCCTTTAGACACAAACTTTTACTTTGCAAGATCCAGGGCCTGTTATTTAGATGACTGCTCAAAAACTGGGCTTTTCTGGCACTTGTATTGCATTCTATATCCACTGCTTATTAGGAACAAAAACTAAAAGGTATTGCCTAGAAATTCATGAGCAAGGAAGTACATTCCCTGCAAATCTGCAATTGCAAAATACACAGATAGTCATACCCTGGCTTAAGACAGGACTCAACAGCACTGTGCTGGGTTAGTATGCTACTCTTCTAAGCCATAGCTGTTGTGGAAAGCACAGAAAAAGTGTTTTCTAAAGAGAGAAGCATTTGTTTTTCATGAATGCTGCAAAAATGAATTTATGCTTTAAATTTAAAAAGCTTAAGCTTTTAAACATTAGCAAAACTACCAAAAGGATCAGAATTTTTGTTTTTGATGATAAAATACCAAGCCTAAATTCTACTGAATCTATTGAAGACAGCAGGAGTGCAGTTTTACTAAGTTCAAAGTGTCCACTGTCTGTTTAATAACCTCTTTTACATTTAGGATAATGGAATCTTCAAATGGGTATATTTTACCTGAGCTTGAAAGAATTTCTGTAAAAAGTAGGACAACATGCAGACAGCAGGTCTGTGATATCGGATAAGCAAGTAAAACTTGCATCAGTAAGTACAAAGTATGATCCATTCTGTTATTTTCAGAGTTAAGATGATCCTGAGGCAATGAAAGAGAAATGCAAAACCACTTTCATTGCTAGCATCCAGATATCACACTAGTGGTATAATTTGCTTAGGACTGGAATATTGTGTACACATGCTTTAAACTTGTTGCCTTGAAAATAATGAACACTGGTACTCTAGCAGATTTCACTAAGCTCCAGCCAAAACACAGTATTGAAAAGTCAGTAATACAGAGGCCTGAGTTCTCTTTTAAGGTTTGAGAAAGAAGAGTTGTTACATTGCAGAAACAAGCATTTTGTCATCTCTGCTTGTAAGGCACTAGAGAGAACACTGGTTCTACAGCAGTTACTTGAAGACTTGATTGCCACTAAAATGAAGACCGGATCATTATCATTGTTTTCCTATATCAAACACCTTTCTCCATTTCTCTTTAATTCATTCTAACAGGTTAGATAGCCTCCCACCATTTTTTCCTTTCAGAAAACCAAGTAGGATTTATTCTATTATTAGAACAGTAGCACTGATAAAAGGTCCAGTAACAATAGGCTAGGCACTCAAATAACGGGATGCTACTTGTTAGAGAGCAAGAAGTCATCTTGCCACAAGAGAGATGACAGCTGCTCTGTGGACCCATGGTAGGCTTGGGGCAGGAGGGGAGCTGAAGTTTTAGTTGTGTCTGCATCCTGCTTTAAGAACAAAAGTAATGTAATGTGTTTTGGCCTTCAGACCTCGTTATTTATATACCAGATTAATTTCAGCGTGGTCAGGAGAGGAGAATTCTGTATGTTTGCAAGAACGATGGAATTTTCTACAACTATATTTAGTGCGCTGCTCTATGTTTGTGATCATGAGTGCATTAGAATACTAAAATGAGAAGTTCATAGATTACCTGTGTGACCTCCCACTGCAGGTACATGGCTTAAATGTAGAGATTAAATAAAATTGAATACTAGATAGCTGAAAGTGCCAGGAACATTTAACTTGTAATCCTTTCATTATGGTGGGTGCAGATACTAGCCCAAAGTTAGGTTTGGCAATGAGACAGCCTAGTTATAACAGATTTATCTTTTTTTTTCATATACAGGTCAAACTCAATAGTTAAGTGACAGGAAGAGTTGTGAGTGTAAAAGGACTACTGCAAACGTATGCTACCTGGAATCAAGTTCTGCTTCATTATGGTTTTTTTAAGTAGCACTACTACTCCTGATCAAGACTCTAATTTTAGATGCTCTAAGCAAAACTCTAATTTTGTGAAGTAACATCTTATGTAGAATAAGTACATGTAGCAATTTCATCATTCATGTAATTTACATTTTTATTGAGGTTCCCTCTACAGCAATCATGAGACCTTCTTCAAGATCAAGTTCTACTGTTTTTTTATTCTCATTTAAGTATTGGAAACAGATCAGTGAAATGCAGCTACGACATTTCTTTAGTGGGTGGTCATTCATTTTTTGACTACCACTGTATTCTCATTGCTCAAAACCCTTTACTACATGGCTCTTAACAGCAAATACAAACATTAAAAGTACATAGGGAAGGAGTATATAATCAGAATTAGGGAAAAAAATATGTAAACGGAATTACTGCTATGCAGGCTGCTAACAGACAACTCATAATCTCTCTGCAAACCTGTACAGGTCAGGCAGTGAAACATTCAATCCTTGTCCTGTCCCCTGACGGCCTCCCCAAGCTTCCTCAGTGCCTTTCTTACTCCATCTCTACACTACCTTTTTCAGAGCAAGTTAAGCTGTTTGTCGTTTGAGTAACAAAAAACTCTTTCAAATTCTGTCCTTCCTTTGGTAGTTATGCAACTAATAAACACTTGCCACATTGACTTAAAAGCAGGGCCAGAGAAATGGCGTTTCAAGTTGTCTATAAAGCAGTTCCAAATGCCCCTTACAATGTAGAACTTCCCTCTGCCGCAAACAGACAGGAAAGATGACAATATGTTGGCATAGCAGGTTTTCAGGTCAACAGCTATGCCAACATCTTGCCTCCCCTCCAGCTCTGCATAAAGGAACTTCTTGGAAAGGCATCTGTAGGAATTGTTTAATCTTTTACTGT
This sequence comes from Mycteria americana, assembly GCF_035582795.1. Lineage (NCBI taxonomy): Eukaryota > Metazoa > Chordata > Aves > Ciconiiformes > Ciconiidae > Mycteria > Mycteria americana. The sequence goes on from NC_134396.1 coordinate 63,208,114, forward strand.
GACTTGTGTGATCTGAAATAGAAAACCAAAATTTAGGTAGAAGCTTCACACTGTTATATAAAACATCTGAATATCAATCTCACAGTACAGAGTACAGTAACTCTAATGGGAGTTGGTTTTTACCCCTTAGGCCATGAGATCTAAAAAAAAGCCCTGACAAAGGGCCCAGTTTTTAATTCTGTGCCTGTAACAGTTGCAGAGCCGAGACAGTGTTTGCTTAACTATTTTTCATAAAGCAATAATGTGTTCAGGACTTTCCTTACCAATGCATCAACAAAATCCAAGAGGGAGGATGGTTGACCTAGAGATGTATCCTATAAACTGTAGTAGAAGCATATTCTCAAGTGACTTTATTTTAAATACTCATTTTCTGGATTTGGTCAGTCTCTTTGTCCTAGGTTCACCTAAACAAAAAAGTGATGCCAAAGGAAGAGATTTAAAACACAAACATTTGCTGTTATAAAAATGTATTGGCAGCTTCATTCGTACTTAGAAATCACACCGCAACCTTCTTGTCATCTATTTCCAATTGCACAGATATTTGCAGAGGGTTTTTTTTGGGCGGCAGCTTTGCCAAGGAGACAGATTTTCAGGAGGAAAGTGGTAGTCGTTACAAAGCTGGAGGCAGTCTCATGCAATTTACTTTGCCCACAGTGCCACACTTCTGCTGTTTGGTGGTTGGTTTGTTTGGGTTTTTTTATGTTAAACAAAAGGCAGAGGGGGGATATTTGAATATATTTCTGTTACTGTGTACCTGGTGCTGTACAGTAGCCAAAACAGCAAGGCTGAAACGTAAGAGTCTAATAAGCTTAAGGACATTTGATAACTGTATCTAGAACACATTGACTAGGTCAGTCATTCGCAACACCAAACATACGCATTACTGAACAGATAATGTTGTCAACTGTGGGAATTGTCAACTGTACCTTTAATTTTCATTTCCAAACTCTGTATTCAAACCTGACACCTTAATGTTATATCAGCATTGGGGCTTTTTTTTTTTCAGATTACTACTGGATTTTTGGGGATGAGGAGAAAAGCAAAGGAGAAGTTATTTATTTACATTGGCTACAACATCTTTAACAAAAGACAAGTGTATTCATGGTCAGCAGACACCCTGGTAGAACAACATTTTGTAAGTAATCTTTGCTGTGTCCAGGTAAGCCCTTTGAAAGCTGTGGTTGTTGCACAATGTAGACTTTTTCAGGTGTTACTGTGCTATCAATGATCAAATCACTTAACAATATTCAACCCAGAACTGTCCAAAAAGAGGAGTGAAGACAGGAAGGCACACTTTTCCAGATTACATAAGTAGAATAGAAACCATTATGGAACTAAGCACTTTATCACATTTCAAAATACCACAAGAGAGCACCTTTTGTTGTCCTTGTTAACACTTGTGTCTTTAATTAACATTACAATTAGCATGCAAGCTGTCGTTGTCTTACACAATTGAAAGTCTGCTTTTCCACCAATTATTCTGTTGTAAGAAAACGGTGCAAAGTTGAAGACATGTGAATGAGGCTACATTTTAAAGAGTCCCTTCCGAATTATTTTAAAATCCAGTTTAAGGAAAAGCTCTTAAACCTACCATTTGGAAATATTATCAGTGAATTCCATTAGAATTTTCCATTCAGGTTACTGTATCTCAGGACGGGAAAAAGTTTTAATTCTTCAAAATGGGAAGTAATTTTTAAGTTCAAAATGCTCATTTCATGAAAGTTGTGGATATACAGAAAAAACATGTTTACTTGGCTATTTTGTGTTTGCTAAGCCTTTCTGCCTTTAGAATTTAGGTTATAAATATATTTGAAGCAGGTATGTTCAAATACCACTTTTCTGTACCATTAACTTACAGATCTCTTATAAATGAGTATGTGTCCTGGTTTCGGCTGGGATAGAGTTAATTTTCTTCCTAGTAGCTGGTATAGTGCTGTGTTTTGGATTTTAGTATGAGAATAATATTGATAACACGCTGATGTTTTGGCCGTTGCTAAGCGGTGCTTACACTGGTCAAGGACTTTTCAGCTTCCCATGCTCTGCCAGGTGCAGAAGAAGCTGGGAGGGGGCACAGCCAGGATAGGTGACCCCAACTGGCCAAAGGGCTATTCCGTACCATATGGCGTCATGCTCAGTATAGAAACGGGCGAGTTGGCCGGGGGGGGTAGCGGTCGCTGCTCAGGGACTGGCTGGGCGTCGGTCGGCGGGTGGTCTCCGCCGATCCCGCCGACCTTAAAAAGGACTGTTGTTGTTTAGCCCCAGTCGGCAATTAAACAGCACCTAGCCGCTCACTCACCCTCCTCCCCGCCCCGGTGGGATGGGGGAGAGAATCAGAAGAGCAAAAGTAAGAAAACTCGTGGGTTAAAATAAGAGCAGTTTAATAATTGGAACAAAAAAAAATTTAATAATAATAAATTGTAATGAGAAGGAAAACAACAAGAGAGCAAGAGAGGAACAAAACCCAAGGGGAAAAAAAACAGTGATACAACCGCTCACCACCCGCCGACCAATGCCCAGCCTGTCCCCGAGCAGCGATCGCTGCTCCCCGGCCAGCTGCCCCCAGTTTCTATACTGAGCATGATGCCGTATGGTATGGAATAGCCCTTTGGCCAGTTGGGGTCACCTATCCTGGCTGTGCCCCCTCCCAGCTTCTTGTGCACCTGGCAGAGCATGGGAAGCTGCAAAGTCCTTGACCAGTGTCAGCACCACTTAGCAACAGCCAAAACATCAGTGTGTTATCAACATTATTCTCATGCTAAAATCCAAAACACAGCACTATACCAGCTACTAGGAAGAAAATTCCCTCTATCCCAGCCAAAAACAGGACAGTATGGTTATGTTAACACTTTTGTAGTATCTCTGCATTTGCTTAAGCTAACTTTTCCAAGATTTCTTTTAAATTGAAAACTGCCTATATTTGGGATCTGATTCTGCAGAATGTTTGCGTTTAAGCGTAGTCAGATCAGTAGAGGGTTTTTATACTGACATGACATACAATAATTAATAACAAGAATTAAACTAGATAAACAAGAATTAAACTAGATAAACAAGAATTAAACTAAACAGCAGCATCAGCAGACAAGATCAGGGTGTGTTAACATTGATGTTCTCTGACCTGCCAACCTGATGTCTCACACAATCACTTCTGTCCTAACAAAGCCTGTTGTTTTGGAGGGCAGTGTATGAACTGCAGCTTAGTCTGGACTTAGGCCAAGGGAGGTATTATTTCAAAGCTGCATACCCTAGCTGTGCCACTAACCCGAAGAGTCTGGATTTGGCATGCTGTGACAACCCAAAATCTCATCAGTTCAAACTACCGGCAAGGCTATGCTTTGCAGCATAACGGCCTGCCTCTGGAAGTTAACATCCCATTTGAAAAATCCATCCCTGAAACTGAAAGCAGAGCTGTGTAAAGCTTGCAGAACTACCAGGAGTAGCTGACAGGACAGGGCAATTCTGACAATCTGCTGATAAAGAACCATTGCTGCCACAGCTCATTTTAGACAAAGATTATCATGAAAGAATAAAGGAAGCTGTAAATAATCTAATATAATTAATGTTTTTTGTAGATTTTTCCACAGACCCTACTAGCTAACAAGCCAAACAGGTTAACTACCTGGCAATACATCAAATGCTACCAAATGCACAAAGCAAACCAGCTGTTGAAAGAACCATTTTCTGATTAAGTAGAAAATTTAATTGTAGCTGATAAAAAGAGAGGTGGGATGGGGAAATGCAGACAGTGCATTTTTCTTAATGACTTGCTAACTTCATCTATTCTCTCTGTTAAAAAGTTCAGTAGCAGTACACAACTTCAGTACGGCCAGATAAGAATGTGAGAGGGAAAGCAAACAGGCTACAAGCTGACTTCATTTGATGCATTAAAGCCTCTCCCACTCTCAGACTGCTGTTCACAGTTTTCAAACATGCTGCAACAGGGGAGCAGGGAAGAGAGACAGCAAAAGTGGTTGAATCAGATGAAGAATCAGCACCTCAGAGAAGCAAAGCCGTAGGTATAAAAGGATCTTGAAACAAAGGAAAAACTCCACATGAACATTGCAGGCTAAGCTTTTGGGAGGGGACAAAGAAGGGAGAAATAACCATTGTTGATACTGATTCACTGGGAACCTTGCAGTAGAGAGCATAAAGATGCCTTCCAACCCCCAGCATCACCTGCTTATTGTGTATAGACCTGCTCTGAGCAGGTTTAGACAACCAATATTTAAAGTGCTGGCAGCTGCCTGGAGCTTCTTCTGTGATAGGGCTCCCACTATCAGTACCAGTAGCTGCACTGGCATTACCAGTGTGTATGTGAGGGAAAGCATCAGGAGAAAGCAGGCAGCCTTACGGGCACAGTTTAATCCCTGTAATTATGCAGGCCTCATAATGTAAAGGTCTGCAAACAAATTCTGAAGCTTCACAAACCTAGGAGTTTGGGACATTCCCTGAAGGATCTTTGTTTTAAAAACAAGTATTTTGGCAGCCTCTGACATGCATTATCCATTTCAGTATATTTTCTCACTAATTATAGAGAGACTATGCCTAATTTCCTCAGAATAATAGCCTGAAATTTCTAAAGATAAGAGTCTGTCGTAAATTGACTTAATTGCATTTTAATTAATTTTCATTTATTGTACTGGCTAAAGTATTTTTTCCCATTAAATGCAGAATAAGCACATTTTTGAAGGAAAGAAATACCTTACTTCAAGGAGACCAACCCAACATATGCACACACAACACTATTGAGCAGTCACACTCTTAATCCTACAGGACTGGTGAACAATCAGGAGGTGCTCCAAATTGTAGGGAGACCAAGGCCAAAGACGTGGCAGCTCTCCTGTGGACTGGGTTCCCAAAGAATGTTCAGTAGGTTTCTGAAAATCTGAAAACATTCTGCACCGGGAAGAAGATGAAAGGAATGAGCAGGCAACCACTTTCTAGCAGATCCTGCAATCACAGTTTGCATGAAAAGTTTTCAGCTGGGAATGCATCAACAATAAAAAAGCAGCAGCTGGAAACAGAAAAATGTAACAGCTGATTGAAATACTCGTTGAGGGAAAAGTTGAGTGTTGTCATATTTCTTTAAAAAAGATTCACGCATATTCCTTCCTCACACCAAATTACTTGGCCATAGAGAATTTTATAAATGATTCATCCAGAAATATTTATTCACTTATTGCAGTATAAAACATTATTAGTTCTAATTGGATTTGACTGAATAGAACTGTCCTGTTCCTGCAATTGCAGGAAGGTTTTCCATGGGTATTCTTCAGGCTAAATGAAAAAATCCCTGTTTTCTCTCCCCTGCTCCCAACACCTATGAGATTACTCCAGAGCCTAATCCACATCATTTTCCTGCACAGTCTCAAACAATGCACCAAATTACAAAGTCTGATGAAATGATTACGGTTAATTTCTGTGGGGTTTAAATTGAGCCTATTAGGTCTACATGTGCATCTTGGTTTTTTTTAAGGTATATCAATTTTGCATCTATGAAATAATAAAAAAAAAAATGTGATTGTGCAAATTTTTATGGATCTTTACATCTCCATGTTGAAGTTGGCTGAGGTATGACTGATTCTCATCTTCCCCCACGAATTAATATATCCATCCCTCTGATAATTTTTTAGCTCAAGCTAAAAAAAATTAAAATTACTTAAAAAAAATTTAGCCTGAGCGCCTTTGATGTTTGCAGTGGACATTATTTCAAGAGCTGAACTAATCTTTTTTAGATTGTAATTGTTGTCCTTAAAAATATCTAACTTTTTGCAGGTGGCTGTGGGAATAACAGAGATACATAGTACAGACTGTCTTTTGAGAAATGTTGTGTTATCTGGCTTTCTCTGGATACTGAAAAATGTTTAGTTTCAAAATGAGAGATTATGCAGAAGATCCCAGACTGAAGCATCCCATGGAGGCCTGGTTTCTCAGATTTTGCTGAAGTCTAAGCGTCTGGGAGAATCAGCAATCTTAAAGGTGGCCTCAGAACTGACGAACTGAGGTGTGCGAGTTGGATGGGTTTGTCTGAGCATTTAACTACGCAGCACTGAGCTTTGACAGGCTAGTACCCCGACTTCACCTGATAAGGGGTAAGCTGACCCTTAACTCAGGTGTCTGATTCTAACTATTAACTTTCAAAAAATACTGACCTCTGAGTTTTTTTAAAGACAGCGTAACTTCAGCTTAACTTCAATCACCTTCATATTTATGCAGATATAAATAAAATACACATTTTATCAATATTCAAATTAAGCAATACACTTGGCATGTTCCAGTGGTAAAGTCTGCAACATGACTAACAACTTTGAACCACACTGCTTATGAGTTAGATGGAAAGAAAAACCATTTCAATGGAATCAGCTGGAACTGGATAATGTCACATATAGCTAGTGAAAATATCCAATGCTACAGACACACCAATACTCTTGTAGTCCTTATTTATAAAATAAATCCCTGTGATTTTAATGTCAGCCCTTGCATTAAAAAATACTTGGACTAAAGCCGTGGGTTTGAAACTTCACTGCAGGTCATGGACGCAGCTCCTCAAATAACTTTTCGACTTATCTATAAAGTCCATTAATTATGCCAACTTTTAAAAGTTAGAAGTGATACTACACTTTCAGATATTTAGTTTTGTTTAGCTAGAAAGTCATCATACCTGTTATGCAAAGTTGAACTACAAACTTATAGGAGATACCAGTAAAGTAAGTCACATGACTAAGCAGGAAAGTAGGCATAAAAATATTTTTTTAGAAAAAGTAAATCAGTAGTTTTTTAAGATCAAACACAGTAATGACTGCCATCAGTAAACCTGGTAAAGATGTTTATCACAATTATGTTAAACTTCTTACCTGTCTGTAAGATTAAAAAATTGATACAGTAGGAAAAATTTTGGAATACAAGGTCCTTAAGATTTCTCAACCCTATATTTGAATTCCAAATCAGTGTTACATGAACGTCTCTCTTCCTTACTGGATGTGAAAACTCCAAACATCCAAATTATTTAGCAGCTGACAACTCAGCCTTCTGGGTAAATGGGATTTTGCCACTGACTGGGTGGAAGCAGGGACAGACTAATGCTTATGTTTGGAAGTCAGACTGTGAATGAAACCAGAATCAGGTAACAGTATTCCACTCCCCTGTATGAATTCTGTCCTTCCAGCACGCTCTGTGAGGCATTAGTATGTCATGGGAAATAATAGGTTGCCACAAAAAAAAAAAAAAGAAACATGAAGTAGCTCAGATTCTCTGAATATTTGTCTTTCTCCAACGAGAACTGATTAAATCAGTTAGCTAATGTGTAGCCAGATGCAATAAAACATATCTTAAATAAATTGCTAGAATTGAGGTCAGTGATGATGGGAAATTCCGCAATCTTTAAACAGGAATGGGGCATTCTATAAGCTCATATTAAAATTAGCTTTGTCCCTGGAAGACTCATTTTAATAGTAATTTAATAATGAAAATAATGGGTGTGATTTTTTTTCAGGAGTATGCTGTATACTGCTAGTATATACTTCCACAGTGAAGGGGATCTACTGGATAGCTTCTCTACCTGTTGCTTGACAAGATAATCATCTTTCCTTTCAGCTCGGAACAAAGTTTGATATGAATGACAGATAACACTCTTAAGGGGAGCGACAAGGGTAAATGCTGTTTTGTGAAAACATCAGCCAACTACATACTTGTATATTCTCTATAGGCAAAGAAACAGCCTTGGCAACTTCCTCTATTTGTTCAAATAGACTAATATGGAGCAGTTCTCAGGGCACAATGGAAAATTTCAAATGTGCTGTAGCAACAGGGAAGTGTTACCCATGTCGTCCTGTTCATCCAAACAACTTTGTTACTACTGCTGTCCTAAAATGGAAATCCCCACTTCGTATGTGATGGTGTAGGATGCATATGCTGAATGGCCATGGGATATGGTAAGATACTTGACAATGGCTTTGGTGTGTAAAATTATATTTAACTGCGCCATGGTGTATCACTGCTGAACTAAGGGCTCAGCTGGGTCTGAACAATAAATCAAACGTGTAACAAAACCACCCTCTCATCAATAGGTTATGATAACTAACAAAAGATGTATAGAACCAAGAAGCAGAACACAGTGATTTGTTAAGAATGCCTAAGCCTTTTGTTATTTCTACCTTGTGGGTTTCACTTGGACTGTACTGTAAGGTATTTATAAAAGAGTTGCATGCATATAGTGGCATTAGTTATTGACCCGTTTAACGAATGAACCACTAAGTCTGGAAATATAAATCAGGTCCATCAACATGAGATATAAATTGTTCTGCAACTCACAGGCTGTCAGTTGTCCAAATTATTCAGCCCATTTTTTCCACTCAGTGTAGAAACCAGGAACTGATTCCTGAACATAGGAAAGCACTGACATTGTCAGGAAAGTTACTGCAGTGTAGTCCTCAGGCAGGTATATAATATGCATCAAGTTACCCTTGCATTATGATTGGTTCATATTAGCCTAACATTTGTAACATTGAAACACATTTGTATTACCCACCATATAGATGAGTCTTGTCAGCTTTTCTAGTTCACAGACTGGGACTTCCACAACTGCACCCTGTTAGAAATGAATGCAAAGATGGTGCAGACGCTTCTGTCTTATAAGGAGTTGGAGATTTGAAAACACATCATTATTCATTAGTTATTTTGCAACCAACATTTTTTTTAATTATCTAGTTATGAAATAAATTATTCTGTGTTCTTTGCTGTTTTGTTTTACTGTTCCTGACCCCATCTATCTGACATTCTCTGTTGCACTTTAAAGAAAGGTGTTAATTACTATTCCTGGGTAACTTCTTACAGGGGCAGGTGTCTTGCAAATGTGTTCTTGCAATTTAAAATGTTCTGAAAATAGCTTGCTGTGGGCAGCATGTTCCTAAGTAGGTCTAAGAAACACTGATTAAGTAAAGCTCCCTACTGTGTCAGGAACATCTTTATTGGAAAGAAATTTGCAAATTAACTGGGGTTGATCTGGATTTCTGATTTTTAAGTGTGGTTTAGTCCTGCTCCAGGCCAACCCATGGAAGTTTTGTTTTTCAATTTGGGCTCAGACCTTTTCAGTTCGCTCACAGAAAGCTGTCCAACGTCTGCTGCAGCACTGCCTTTCTCCCCAGTCATCCCCTGACCTACATTTCAGACACTGCCAGTAAAGATAGGACTGGTTATTGGAATTTTAGGTGAATCACTAACGATATTCTGGGGACACAGAAATTGTTGCAGGAATTGTGCATTTTCTTGTATTTTCTGTTTCTTTAATGTGAGGTTTTTAAAGGAAATAGATACAGTTTAATAACTTGGCAATTCTGAAGCACAATCGTAGCAAAAAGGAAAGGTTTACCATGATTAGCCAATAAAAATTGTTTAGATAGCACATAGGAATTACTCGTCTTCATGCAGAATAGGTTAAAGAACCAGTCCCTCTGTACAACTGGTTAAACCCAGCAGCATCTAAAGAATATGTTTCTGGGGAACACAAGTAGCGCGGTTGGTGGATATATACACTGAATCCTATCTGTGATGCAACAGGCATCACTACTGAAGAATTTCCAGAGGGAACGATCGTTTCTGCTGGAGGATTCCTTCAGCAGTCATTGCTGGAGAAGACCCGCTGAACGGGTCTCTGAGAGGCGGGTGGTGTCAAGACCGACACAGTAACAGAAGAAAACTGAATTTTTTTCCTGTCCCGTTCAGAAACATGACAATATTTTTATGCTCAATAAGTGTTTTCGAGATACCTGAGCATGACTAATTTTGCCAGAATAATGTTTTAGCATAAAGTGTCTGCAGTTAATGAATTGCTTTATTTGTTGCACCCAGTAACAGAAAGATTTGCCTAAAACAGTATCCCACTGGAGAAAGTCCACATAGCTACTGACAGGGAATGTTAACCTCTAAGTGGATTTTGAAAATAATCCCATGGCATTCTATTGCTTATATAGAGCTACCTTCTCTTTTTAGGTCTGCTTGAGTAAATATACAGAAAACACATTGACTTAGTCCTTGTTTGGTTCTTCAGAAATTAAGGGAGATACCATTATCTAAATTTTTAAATTCTAAAACAATGAAACCTACAAGAGAGTAATTTTCAGCATATATTTTATATTACCAAAAAACCCTACAATGGATTGAAATTCTCGTGAATTTTATCATGTATTGAAGTGAGTTCTATCTATGTACACGGTCATGGGAAGAAACAGCTTTTTTTCCTAAATCATAGTAGTTAATTCAACCAGGATTTGGTGGTCCTAAGATCTCCACCAACAGATATATTTCTAAACACCCCTTTTGTGTTGTAGTCATGCGCTCAAGAAAAAAAGGCATCTTACTATTAACCATCTATGCTGCGTCTATTTAAAATAGTATAAATATTGTCATTAGACTCTGGTCTTATGGGTTTGATTTTTTCTTTTTTACTCTTTTTTACTAATTTTAAGTGCCAATGTATGTTTGTTGGCTTGTGCAAAGAAGTTTTAAAATGCATTGAGAGAGTAATAGTTCACTGCTCATTTGCTCCATTTTAAAAATTTGACCTTACATATTTTACCCTCTGTAATTTTCATTTCCTAGTTACTTTGAAAATTTGTGAATACTATTTGTAAGAACAACGGTTTCTTGTATTTTACTACATGAAGTATTGGCTCAATTCCTCTGAATGTCAGGGCTCACTTTGATAACCAAGTCTGTGGAAATGACTGGTGTGTAGTACTTTACCAGATCGGATCTCAACAGATAATTATTTACTGCCAAACATTAACTTAGATTTTTAATTCACTGACTTTCAGAAAGAAATTTGCATTTGTATTAACAATAGTTCCCACCTATATGCTCATATAATATCTTTTCAAAAGTTTTCTACCGTGTACAGTCCATTTGAAAGACTATGTTCTGGGAAATCAGTAAGCCTGGTACATGAAAGGACAGACTTTGCTCTGCTTGTTGCAGAATTTGCAGGGTGTACGTGAATTAAGTACAACGGCAGGAAAGGAAAGAGTGATCTTGCTGTACAGACACTGAAAGCCCTCTTGGCAAACTGAATTCCTTCTCAAGTCTACATTTCCTATGCAAAGCTGGGACTTGACTTCTTTCAAAGTTTTCACAAATGCCTACTAATTGTTAGCACTTTGTTTTCTGAATAGCCAGGATGAAATACACAGAGAGAGACCAACAGAGTGAGGAGAAGCTTTCTGCTTTACTGCAAAAACAGTCACTGAAAGGATTTCAAACCCAGAACTAGCTGGCATCTGACCGTATTTGCCCTAGTATCTACCCAAGATTTGCAGGTCTTGTGAAATTTAGTTAGTTTCTTACGAGACAGTCGGAAATCACACACAATGCTTGTACTAAGTGCACATTTAGGAAAAAAATTAAAAATGGTCTTTGGTACACAATGGATAAAATTAAATAAATCCAGGACCTGATTAAATAAATCAGGTGAGGGATATAAAAAAAGTAGAGAATAATTATTTCACCAAATGAAGGGGGGACTCTAATAGGAGAAAAAAAAAAAGTCCATTGTAGCAATGTCAAGCTTGCCAACAGATATACAGGCTTATAATGCATGTACACAGATCCAGGGCAGGAATAAAATGAGTCTGCCTGTGCCACCAATGCTAGTATTTCTTAACAAGAGTTCTTGCCTTTGCAAGTTGTAAATTTCCTTTTTTTTCTTTTTGTTACAACAGAGAGATGTAATTTCTTCTATAAGAGACTGGCATCTGACTTACATTATTTTAAAAGTTGTATCAACACATCTACTAACACTGAAAAAGGCAGCAAAAGACAAAATCCAGAGAAGGAAGATTTACCAACTGTACAGTAAGACAGCACTATCCTATCTTTTAGCATCATGTCTCTCTTAAAAACAAAGGGAAAACTTTAAGAACTCATTCATCTGCCCTATTCTCAAACTTTTCATAGCTCCTTGCCATAAAGACGTTCCTCCTACCACTAACCTTTCCTCTGATGGAAAGTTCTCGCAGCATCTGTTCATCTGCCAACTGCACAGCATCGCTAACAAGTAAGGGAAGACCAAGACGCAGAAGAGACAGCCAGAGCTATTCTGAGCTGAGCCTGACATTAAATTCACCTGTATTGCAAAGGCAGATTCCCTTGCCTTCTTCCCTCAACCCCCTCAAAGAACAACCAAACCCACAGTATTACTCTTCACTGAACTGTACTTTTATTGTGGGTTTTGAGTTGCCAAGAATAAAACTTTGCTTAAATTCCTTAATTCTGCCCATCTTGTAACTCTTCCACCCTCCAGACATGTTATTTCTTACATCATGGGAGGGGATGCAGTGCCTTGTTGTTCTGGCCGGAACTGGACTGTCCTCCCTACTGATTTTTAAGGAAAAGTAGTACTGCTTAACAAGTGGTTTCCTGAGGAGACACAACGATAGCCACATGGATTGCTGAGATAAATGGAAATAACACAAGAAAAGGTACCCCTAAGACACCAATTAGGATTTACACAAGGATTTCCTTTTTACTCATAATTTCTTTCACTTATTCCAGTCCTGTGCTTTCTCCTTCTGTTCACAGTTCCTTCATGCAATACTCTTGCACTAAGAAATAAAAAAATAAAATTTCACTTACTAGAACAAACATCATTCCTGTATATGAGATTTTAGAGTTGTAAGAAGCCTCCAAAAAGAGGACAGCTTGCTTCATTTCTTGGAATAATTTTGGTAAAACACAAAGAAAGAGAAACTTCAAGACAAGGGACTGCTCAAACCTAAGCAGGGACAGGGCTGCTTCGTGTGGCTCAGGACAACACTGGCTCGTTCTTTGCTGCGTAGGCAAGCATCCCAATAGACTGACACACACCACCTTCAAGCAAAAATCCTGATTCTATTCCCAGGCTAGAAACTCTTCTGTAACTGCAGAGTGTGCTGCAAATATTTAAAGCAGCCTGTTTGCTATCCAAAGTTAAAAAAAAAAAAGCACAAAACCCCTGCCACAACCCCTGCACAAAGTCCAAAATCTGAGGTCAATCGTTGTGCTAATGCACTTCCTTTTAACTTTAAGGTTGTATCCAACCTTAAGCTACAAAGATACTTAAAGATCTCTCTGTTTCTACATACTGTTTATGCTATTGCCTAGGAGGAGCGGAGTACTGCCTTGAAAACAACACTTACCTTGTTTCACTCGATAGCAAAAATCTACTCTTGACTTTAAAGGTGTAAAACTCATTCCCTATGAAGCAAAGTTTTATTTAATCAAGCATTCAATCATAAGCTGGGCTAATTATAATTGCCTGTCTAACTTTTCTTTACACCTCCCCAGAACGGATGCAGGAAGCATTAAAAAAAAATCCATGGCTACACACAACCATGATACCTGGTTTAGAGTCAAGATGTCAAATACTGAAGAATTAAAGATTATGCCTGCTCAGAATAGACTTTGGCTAGACAGGTGGTGTAGAAGTATGACTTTTTCCTCCTGTTTGTACCTAATCCTGCTGCACATGGGCTCAGATTCTCCTCAGCATTAAAAGTTACGGAAATCTTTTCTTTTTAGAAATGTATTGAGAAGGTATTTTATTCATCACTAGTACAAGTTCTAACTTGAAATAATCTGTAAATAAATCCCCTCTTAAAACTATGTGTCCCTGAGTACACGTGCAGGGCAAACAATTCCGTCTTACTGCTACTGTTTAATTTTAGGAAGTTTTCTGAAAAACTAAGCTAAGTGGACTTAAATTGATGTACTGCCAAAGGGAAGATGGATGATGAGGTTACACTGCAATAGCCTTCAGGGGTTCCTTCTTAATACAAAAAATGAAAATCAGAGACTTCAGCAAACCACGGGCTGCAGGTCCGTGGTCTCCGCCACCATTTTGCTGAACTAGAGATCTCATCTGATGAGGATGTCAGTGGCAGTCTGTATCAGAAACGTCTCAAATACACTAGCACAGAATAATTACTGGCTTGCAAAAAAAAAGCACACTGAAAAAATATTACTAAAGTAATAGACAAGAAGTGTATAGACAGAGAAAGAACAGCAGGGAAGCGCAACATTTTGTAGCGTTCATAAGTTATTGCTCAGTGAGAGCACAGGCTTCAGAAACTTACTGTACTATGGCCTCAACTCCAGTCATAAGAATGAAAGGATCCGGTTAAATATGATGGAGGAGCCCTCGTGCGAGTAAAAAGCAGTAGATTTGACAGTATCTATAGGAAGAGATACTTCAGAGATCCACACAGGGCTAAACATAAGTACGTGTGAGATGAAACAGTACGTCTTACGAGTAGCTAGCCGTAAAACGCGGTATTTGGCCTATGAAAGCATTTACCTTAAACCACACCTGAGAACCACGGGAGGGTCTGGCTGTGGCTTCATCCCTTTCCCGATTACTCGGGTAAGAGAAATTTATTCTTTAATCCTTACCGTTCACTCCTTAAGCACGTTCCAGCTACCCGATACCCGTTTCACGTTAGCGCAATTACTCCTTATCAGGAAAGTGACTTTTAGTACTTCGACTCTCCGGCCGATGAGAGAAATCACCCTCGCAGCCGGGGACCCCGGCGGGAGGGAGCCGACCGCCGCTGCCGCCGGCGGGCCCGGGGAGACCCGCGTCCTTCCCCACGCACCTCCACCCCGCCGGAGAAGCTGGTTACCGAGCCAGCGACCTCCCCGCGCCCACCGAAGAGGCTGCCGGGCAGGGAAACCTCGCTCCGCGTCACCCCCGGCCACAGGTGTTGACAAGGGGCGCTCGGGTTTCGGTCGTCACCGGCCCGCCGGGGCCGCTCCTCCTCCGCGGGAGGCCGCGCTCCTCACCCTCTAAACCAAAGCGGTGCCCGGCCGGGCCGCCCGACGGGAGGGCTGCCGGCCGCGGCTCGCCTCCGGCCGCGGAAAGTGAGGCCGGTCCCGCCCGCCACGGCTGCGGGCTCCGCGCGGTCCCGGCCCCCTCAGGGGACCCCAACGGTCGCCCCGCGCGGGCAGCGCCGCCCGCCCCGGCCCCGCGGCGCGGCCCCGTCCGTACCTGCAGCGGCGGGCGGGAGAGCTGGGCCAGCCGCGGCGCGGCGGGCGGCCGTCTCCGCCGCCGCACACCTGCCGCTGCCGCCGCGCAGGAGCGGCCGGCACCGGCCCCGCTCGCTGCCCGCGCCCGCGGGGGGACACGCCTCGCCCTGCTGGGGCGGGCGGGCGGGCGCCGCCGTTAGGCGGGAAGGGGCGGGGGCGCGGCGGGCAGCCCGGCAAGGCGCTGGGCCGGGGACTGCGCCGCGGCGGCGAGGGGCCGCCGAGGGTCCCCTTGGCCTCCTCCCCTTCGTCTCCCCCCGCTCTGCCCCGCTTCTCCCCCGTGTCCTGCCTCCCCCGCCCGGTCCCTCTTGCCGGCGTGTTTGCTTTTTCCTCGTAAGCCGCGCTGCCTCCCAGGTGCTGTTTCTCGCGCGCGGTGCCAAGTTCCCGTAGAGCTAAAACGGGGCCCGCGGAGGAGACTCGCCCTGAAAGCCCCGTCCCCGGGAGCCGGCGTCCGCGCGCACCCGGCTCCCGGCCGGCAGCCAGTTTCGTCCCGCAGGTCCCGGCCGCAGACCTGTCCCTGGCTCCCCAACCTGCCGGCAGGTCCCCGGGGCGGGACAGCAAGGAGCGGCCCTGCCTGCGGGTCACTCGGGACAGCGGGCGTGCGCAAACGCCACCGCAACAGGGGCTCGGGCTTCGGGGGTTGCACTGGGGACAGGTGTTGCACCCTGTCGCGACAGCAGCTGACAACAGGGAGAGCAGATTTCCTGGTGTAAGCTTACAGACTGTTCATATAGGCGGTATACTCATGCACACGCACCAGAATATGTATACTGTGAACTATATGTACGATTTCAAATACACGTCTCAAACGTGATCTTTCCAGCGTTGAGTGTTCTTCAGCTTTTGCCACTTTTGGTTTATTTTAGGGCAACCAGCAAGATATTGCAGCCTACGTAGAATATCAGCACCACTACTCCTTTCTGCAGTTCTTACGGTAGTAAAGGCAACCACATCTTAATTATTTTAATTTTTTTTAACTTAGTTGTATGTGTAGAAAAAATTGTTGCTCGTCAGACTTGTGTCATGCCCCAGCTGGCAACTAAGACCTGCACAGCCGCTCACTCACTTCCCCCTGGTGGGATGGGGGAGAGAATCAGAAGGGTAAAAGTGAGAAAACTCGTGGGTTGAGATAAAGACAGTTTAATAGGGAAAGCACACGCAAGCAAAGCAAAGCAAGGAATTCATTCACCACTTCCCCTGGGCCAGCAGGTGTTCAGCCATCTCCAGGAAAGCAGGGCTCCATCACGTGTAATGGTTACTTGGGAAGGCAAACACCATCACTCCGAAAGTCCCCCCCCTTCCTTCTTCTTCCCCAGCTTTATATACTGAGCATGACGCCATATGGTATGGAATAGCCCTTTGGTCAGCTGGGGTCAGCTGTCCTGGCTGTGCCCCCTCCCAGCTTCTTGTGCACCCCCAGCCTGCTCGCTGGTGGGGTGAGGAGCAGAAAAGGCCTGGACTCTGTGTAAACCCTGCTCAGCAGCAACTACAACATCCCTGTGTTATCAACGCTGTTTCCAGCACAAATCCAAAACATAGCCCCATGCTCGCTACTATGGAGAAAATTAACTCTATCCCAGCCAAAACCAGCACATTCTCCACCCCTTATTCCATACCATTTACGTCATGCTCAGGTCCCACACTATCCAATACATCCTCATTAACCGCCACCCCTGTTCCCATCCTTTGATACAATACACAGAAATCATTCCCTTAGTCTATGGACCACCTCTGTAAAATGTCCAGAAAATGTCCATTGAGTTAATTTAGTCCATGACTTTGGGCTCCATCTGCTATGGTGGTCACTCAGGACAGGAGAGGTGATATGGAGTTACTGGGCACCAAAGCCAGCTCAGGTCAGGTCACTGCTGCCCTTGCACATAGCCCCATACGAGCTACTATGAAGAAAATTAACTCTGTCCCAGCCAAAACCAGCACAACCTGCCAGTACAGTTGGGAAACGCAGACAAGTTTTTGGACCTAGTTCCTTGTCATAGGTGAAAAGAAGCAGCAAACTGCAAGGTTAAAAATAAAGAAAAGGTTAGATACAATTGTTTAAGTATTCCATTGGGCTGCTTGAGAATAAAGATAGTGAACACCTGTGGAGAGGAGCAGGGAGATAGGTGGGTTTTGTATCCTATTACTCATGGAAAGGGAAACCTCATGATTTATCTCTGTTGGTGTTTTACTTGCAGTCTGAGTTAGAAAGTTTGGGCTAGAAGCTGTAACACAGAAAAGCTAAAAAAAAAATTTAAAGTGTGACCTCCAAAGTAACACTTCCATATGAGATAGTCAGCTCTGAGCTTTCATTCCAAGAAGTACACAGGCATACACCATCGAGAAGCATGTTGCTAATTAAAAATTGTGCTAATTTCTAAATGTAACTACATTTACTTCCAATATATGCTATTATAAAGCAGTGATTAGGCAAATATATTTCTCTTTATTCCAGTTCTGGTTTGTACTCTTATCAAATCTTTGTATATAGTAATTTCCAATATTTCCTTATATGCTCAGTTAATTGCGTAGTGCCATGCTCTTTTGTACAGTGTTCTCACAGCAATTTGAAACATTCTTTTGAAATTAAAAGAAGGCAATTGTAAACCCACGAAACTGACAGAGCAGCTAATGAGATAACATCTTCAGGTGCTTTGGTAAGAGGATTTTCAGTTATGCCACATGTGGACTGCTTTTTCTTAATGCTCCCTGTAAGAGATCACTCAATGGTCTTCCAGAAGAAAGTTTGCTGACTCAGGATAGCCATTAGTTCCCTGCTTTTTGCCTTGCAAAACAACTGGCTGTAGACTTTTTACCAACTGTAAAGTTACAGTTACAAGGTTTAATCACCTTCTGCTTGGTGAGGGAGGGAAGCAATACATGCTATACAAGCAGTCCCTCACCAATTTACTCCATAACCAAGAAAGGCTTGGATAGACCACCCAGCACATGCAAAATCCCTTTTTACCTGTGTCAGTGGATTACAACTGGGTTCAGTCTCGTTTGAGACTACCACTGATATTTCTGGCTGTGGGAGCTCTTGCTCAGGTGTTTTGCATGGCATGGGTAATATTCACATGTATTGAGCAGGCTTCCTCTGCTTCCAGTCATGATTAATGCAGCGTAACTTTGTGAGAAACACAGCAATTGCTTGCTTTAAAAGTAACATTAAAGGAGTATTCTATAAATACCCTGGTAGTGGATGTAGGGCTGCAACTGTGGTGTCTTTCAGCAAAATATTTTTCTCTCTCTTTTTTTTTTTTTAATAATTAAGAGTAGGAACAACGGAAGAGAACAGCTGGAGAAAGGGACCACCAAACCAGACCCATCTTCTTGCCAGCTCTCTGCTGACTACCAAGCACTGTTCTGCAGTGCTTACTGATGCCAAACAGTCTTCTAACCTTAAGGGTAGTTAGTTTCTGCGAAGACGGTTGAGTGTACTCAGCTTATTGCAGAGTCAGGCCCCTAGCAGGAGTGGCATTGTAATTATTTTAATGATTAAATTGTAGTCATACCTTTTAGATATCAGTAGGATTATTCAAAAGAGAAAAGCAACAACAACCACACAAGGCTGAAAAATGGGGTGTATCAAGTTGATCTTATCCTTTCCCACGGTTTTGTTTATGCTTAGTGAATTGGGATACAATAGGAACTGACTACAGATTCCATGGGTTTACAAAGTAGCGTGTGCATTAATTTTGCTGCTGTTTGCTAAAACACTTTATATTTTCCATGCATACTGTGATACTAATGTCTAGTCCAGTCAAACTTACTCTTTATCTTGTAGTAAAATTGGAGCTGTATGTGCTTGTTGATTCACAGGATATGATGATGTGTTAGAGATTATAAAGTCCTCTGCAGACATAAGCTAAATATTTTTTTAAATAGTTATTCTGGCATTTCTATTGAGCAGGAATGCGTTTTTTTGTTCTGGATTTGTTTCAGAAGCT
Organism: Mycteria americana; assembly: GCF_035582795.1. Taxonomy (NCBI): domain Eukaryota; kingdom Metazoa; phylum Chordata; class Aves; order Ciconiiformes; family Ciconiidae; genus Mycteria; species Mycteria americana. The sequence continues at coordinate 63,227,106 of NC_134396.1, forward strand.
CATGACAGCACAGCTTTCTCACCTTTCAAATGTTTTAAAGATGTATCTTAAATGAAACCCCAAACTAAAACTACTTGCAGTTCTGTATGTTTTTCTCCCCATCTGGCAAAACCTGAAAGCTTTCAGACTACTTAAAATTGTAGATGAAATGAGAAAGAACAAAAGGAGTATACTAAAAGGATAACTGTATTTTTATGCTGAAAACCTGCATTTGATTTTTAACAAACGTCAATAAACTGAACGCCATATATGTCCACCTAATGTTTAAAACCATAACTGTCCAAAGCATTTTATTTTTAGAAGCACCTACAAATCCACTGACAGAAACTTTTATCTTGATATGCATTGCGTGGCTTGAAATACTGCACATAGTTCCTTCTGCATGTGTCTGTTGAATGTTAAAGCTCTGAAACTTAAATTCCAGTCTCCAGGTTTGGTGAGTGTGTATTAATAAAACTTTTTCACACCCATATAATTGTTTTTACTCAAGGACATAACCATTGAAGCAAACAGTTCTTTGAAATGTCAGCCATTACCTATGTTTTGCAGGTAGGAAACAGGGCTCAGGGAGCTGGCTGAAGCCATGTAACAAGTCAGGGGTGCAGCTGGGCAAGGAACTCCAAAAAAAAGATTCTGTCCTCACTTGTCAGTGGCAAAGCAGAGCAGCCCAGGAGAGCAGGACAGCTCAGCTCAGACAGCTGTGTTCTCTGTATGCTGACCTCCTTCAAAGACAGAAAAGTTATTTGGTAGAATTTGGAAACCTCTGGGTGGTGAGGTCAGCAGAGGGGATGGTATCTTAAATTACAGCTCTCTCCCTTGGTTGCCTGGATTCTCTACTGCATGCCATCTCCTCTGCATCAAGATCTGAGATAGACCGGGGGAAGCCACTCACATGGTCAGCCATATCTATCTTGTCTTCTCAAGCAAAACTGGGAGTTTTACACAATTCTGCCCCTTCCCATCAAGAGTACAATGTGAGATTACAGGTGAGGATCTCACTTGGAATTCATAAATTCTAGTTATTGTCCCATGCGCAAGGCAAACATAGAGGAGGTGGGAAAATTTCTCCAGTTGATTTTCTGGCAGTTTGTAAATAGTTATTTTCCCACCATATTACACAAAGTGAACTTTTCCTCTGAGTTTATTTTATGCAGTCCCTTGAAAGAAAGAAGGCAGCCCAGAATGGTACAGAAAGCTTATAAAAAGTTTAGGAGCTCCATGACACTGCCATCTCTCCCAGTTTTATCCCCTCTAGTCAGGGCTGACTTCCCCTTAAAATTTGATAGAAAATTCAGTATGTGATTAAATTATGTTTTTCATTAAAATTACCTGTTTGTCTGGAACAACAGCTAATCTAACTTTGATTGGATTTATCAGAGTCAAAAATTCCTATTAGTTTAGAGTTTTAATTCATTTTTTTAAAGACTGTCTTTCTCCTTCTTTTGACCTGAAAATTCTATTTTTCTAGCCAACTGTGCTCCTATATTAAAAGTCTTTTAAAGCACTAATGTCTGGGAACTAAAAATTACTGTGAATTTTTCTTCAGAATGAAAAAACAGTGTTTCTTTAATCTTGTATGAGCTCTTTTAACCTAACCCCATGATTTAGAGGGGGAAAGGAAAACTGATTTAGGATTTTTGAAGGCCTTGGGTTAGCAAAAAGGTGTAGGAGATTGTATATTTAGAATTCTTGGTTCATGGAAATTAGCTTTTTTCTTAAATTTCACTTTTTTTCTATTTATTGGGAAGAGTAGTAAGTGATAAAAAGCATAGTATAGACAGGACATTAAGAAGATGCAGAGAGTCTCAAATCTATATCAGAAACCCTGAGTTCTGTGGAAATGCTGGTCCAATTTGAGCCAATAGTAGGTCTTTTTGAGTGATAAGAAACAGCATGAAGCATCCTGTCTGCCAGCTTACCTGCCCTATTCCTTTGCCCCAACCCACCTCCGTTCTTCACTACCTTCAGACACACCACTGAGGCTGCGGACATGCCAAAAAGGAGAAGAAAGTTCAAGAGAAAGTCAGCAACTTTCAAACTCCTGACCTTCATCAGGAAATCTAGAAGATGCACACAGAGGCACAGAGAGCATGAAAGAGCTAATCAACCCTGTATGGCCTGTATTGGTAAAATATTTGTTTGGCTGTGGCTCTTTGATACTCTTTTGTCCTTCCTTTCTGGGTAAAAGATACATTCTTTGTGAAATTAATTAATTTACCTGTAAGATAAAGGCATGAATAGCACATACCAGCTACCTCTCAATGACCAATGTTCCAGCAGGTTAATTATCACAGTAACAATATCGAAACAACGAAAACTTGAATTGAATGTGCTGCCAACCTGCAAAGTGGCAGGTGATTTCTTAAAGGTTGCTTTTCAATAAGACTGAAGAGCCTCTTACCTGAGGAACAGCTAATTGAACCAGTTTTCCACACTGTCTCTTTAACATGCAAGCAATTCATTACGTTGCACATACTATTTCACATAGGTTTAGCGTGGAACAGCACTTCCACTGTTCTTTCCAAGCTCAAAGTAGATTCTGCTTATTTCTTTTAAATACAAAATGCAACTGAACAGCTTCGTGTTGAATTTACTAAACACAGAGCAGTTTGCTGCTGCTTTTTCCCCCCTCTTAAATGTGTGTAAGGCAGTTCTCTTGCCAACAGTAAAGCACCATTAACAGCCAGACTACTAAATTTTGCATGGCAGAAGACATCCAGTGAAGCTTTTTCTTTCTTTTTTAGTGGATACCTGAAATAGAGAAAATTTCTAGTGCTCTAAAATATCACAAGACCTAGAAAGCCATATGGATAAAAGAACAGGAGTTCCTAAAATGAAAATATTTCCTTCATGTAGGAAATAAATTCCTCAAAAAAGCTCTCCAAACTTAATTAGCAACCTGTGGATTCTGGAATTTAAGGTCTTTGCAGAAGCATCAATGAATGCTGTGTTTGCTTTGAATGAGTTCTTGCTTGAAACAGAGGACAGATTCCAGCCCAGGCTATGGCTCATACGGTCTTACCTGGTCCCTCAAGTGGGTGACTAAGCTGCCCTGAACAGGTATCAGTGCTTTCCCCAGGGTGAGCAGACCACCGGGTGGAACAGCTGCCAGCTCTGCCTCTGTAGAGAAGGCCAAAGAGAAACACGCGCTTCCTTAGTGGGTAGCAATTCTGTCTCTAGTGCTGCAGCAAGGCACTGCTGGCTGATGCAAAGGAGGAGAGAAGCACCTGGTCTGGCACTTTTGACCTCTGTGAGGTCAAAAAATAACCATTTTCCAGTTGGGCTTTGTGGGAGGAATGGCAGTATTGGTCATCTTGGGGAGCAGGACGCAAGGCCGGCAGGCAGGCTGGCTGCTTGTCTACTCTTTTCACCCCTGCTTCTGTGTTCAGAGGGGAGCTGAAGACCCTGTGTCGTTTCAAGTCAAGATGAAATCCTATAGATATTGCTCTGGTAATATGTATATTGATTAATGCCCTCTCTTAGGTGTTTTGCCTCCTCTAAGGGTTGCAGTGTGTAGCATTCAGTTGTTTTACCCTGCTTTATATTAAAAGGTGAAGGACTTTCATGAGGTCAAAACAAGCTGTGCTATTATTCATATTAATAGTGGCAGGTGTTTTTCCTTCACAGCTACCAGCTAGTTCTTCATTAACAGTTTAAAACCCTCATAAATACATATTTCATTGTACCCCTGCAGAAGCATTACGAAAGACTGCAGATGTGTCAAATATAATAACAGTGTGTATGAGGCTGACCGCTAAAAAAGGAAATTCTCCCACAAAGCAAGACTAGAATATGTATTAGCTTCCTCACACACTTCAGTGAGGAACTTGTGGGTTACCATTTCCACAGGCTTTCTTCATTAGAAGAGCCCCAGCTCTCTGCTTGCTCATTTTTTCAGACCACAGTTTGTTAAATTCTTGGTATGTTGCATGTAGAATAGATATATAAGTATACCATGAAAGAAAGATACGTGTATATGTACATGTATGTGTTTGTAAATATCTGTTCATATGGGCTTGATATGAATAGTTATTGAAGTACTGGACTGGTAATCAAACAGCTCCATCTATGTAAGTTTTTATTATCCAGGTCTTTGTAAAAGTCTGATACCAGTTTTCTGCAGTTTTGGAAAATTAAGCTGCTATAAGTTCCAGTGCCCAGAGTGTAAAGGTAGGAATCAGAAGCAACAGCGCTTTTCTTTCACCTGTATTACTGACTGGTCTTAGTACTTTGCACTCGCAAAGTGCTCGATAAGTGTCATTAAGTAGGTAGGTATTATGGCCTCATTTTGCTGATGAGGAAGCTTAGGGTCAGAGAACACAGTTAATTCAGGTGAGGACATACAGTGTCATAAAAAGGTCTTCTCTATTTTCCACATTAAAACAGAGATCCTAGTCTTGCTCTCTTAAGAGACATAAGTTTTGGGGTGGGGTGAGTCACGTTTGACCCTGCTGTGAATAGTGTGATTTTCACAGCTGCTGTGAACTTTCATGTGCATTTGATGACCACTGAAGATGAGCAACAGGATAAGAATGACGACTGAATAAGACTGATAGGTCAGTGATTTTTCATATTGTATGAAAGTGAAACTGAGGTTTAGAAAAGACGTGCCTTACTTGAGCAACATTGTTATGTGGGTTACACACACAGAGGCAGTTTTAGGAGGCCCCTACTGCAAACTGTAATACAGGAGATGTTTATGGAATTATTCTGATTTGAGCAAAAAAGACAATGCTAGTTTTTGAGCCAAATCACTTGGTTTAACTGCATGGGCTTCATCAGCCTGTCAGCAGCACTGATTGGGGAAGACTTGTTCATGCCTAATCAGGAAAAGACTTCCTAGAAGGATATCATGCAAGATTCTCCTGTTTCTTCAACCAAATCAGTTACAGAGCAAAATTACCATCTCTGCTTATGTTAGGCTTTGTCTGGTTTTAAAGGTCTGAGCATAGTATCCATGCTTTACTGGTCTCCCTTTTCCCTCCAGACCTATGCAGTGAGTGTCTGACAGGCTAAAAGCTGTTCATCTTTCTTTGCATCGCATGGCTGACTGTCTTTGGGGCCTTTATGCAGATGGTGTTACAGGAAGCAGCAAGGTCAGAAAGGAATGAAGAGACCCAGGCTTTACACCACAGATGCTACTGATCTGCTGGGGTGATGCAGCTATGCAATGGCAGCTTGTCTTATATGGGATACACACGTTGTAGAAAGAAGGGAGCAGAATGACGGCATGGCTATTGGATCTGGCAAATGGTTGCCCGTGGATGCAGGGGTGCTTCCTTCTGGGCAACCCTAGGGTTTGTACAGCTGGTAGTGTTTATCCCTTCCCTCTCAACTCTTTCCTCAAAGCAGCAATGAGAGGGGACATCTATGAGAATTAACACACAGGGCTGCATTTACTTCTGTGTTTTGTGGGTTGCACAGAAGCAGGTGAGATACTTTGCAGCATTGGAGGGGAATTTTGGTGGCTTTTCTGCCATGTTTGAATAACTGTTGTGTGCTTCTAGAGCTCTCCTTTTTCAGTCTGAGGTGAAAAGGATGTGTGATTTAAATTAAGAGCATGAAAGCTAATTAAAAATAAGTTAATTTTCCTTCTCTAGCTGTCTCTGGTAGATCGAAGTGGCAATTTTTTCATCCCTAAACTTTCAGCGTGAGTGTCTTGTATATTTCTACCTAATTGTTTTTATGCTTAGATCTGTTTCCTTGGAACCCTTGCTTTAAGACATCGAGGTAACATCTTTTGATGAGGATTTGCTCTATCTAGTCAGGTATTAGCCATTCCTAGTGAAGCAGAGGTGTTTTACTGGGGCATGGAAAGGTTGTGTAAACTGCAAGCATTCAATGAAAATGCATTTAGAAATTGCTATTTACTTTCTATGGCTGAACTAAATTTGTACAGAGAGTGGCGTTTGAAGACCAGCTACTATAATAAACAAAATCCTCATTTTGCATGCAGTTGGAATGTGCATGCAATTGGAATGTGCATGCAAATAACAAATGTTATCTATCTATCTATCTTCTAAATTTGTTATACATTTGCACATTCAATTTATAAGGCTTGTTTTTGAAAACTCAGTCTAAATTGTATCTGTCTGTTTAATACAGGTATTGCATCAGATAAAACATGTTGAGATACATAAAGTTTCTAATCAGATGCATCTGAGGAATAGTTAAAACACACTTTTTGGAGAACAACATCCTGTAAGAGGCAAATCAATTAAAAATAGTTAGAAAGAGTCTTCAATACACAATACTTCTAGGTGCTGGGGAGAGGAGTAAGAGAAGGGTATTTTACTGTACTCTATTGTCATCATGTGAAGCCAGTACAAAAGCACCATTTGAATTTAACTGAATATGGATTAGGCTTTCTGGAAGCAATTCATGACCATTTACTAGCCAATTCATCATTTCAATTAATGTTAAGCTCCCCTTTTCCCCCAAGATTTTTTTATTGCTATTGATAGGAATGATTCATTTCCAAATAGCTGAGGTATCTTCTCTTAGCCCTAGACAAAGAAAGCACAGCAGCTCTGTGAGATCCCAGGCTTATTGTCAATAATTAACTGTTCAGTCCCTAGACATCAGTTCTTGGGCAGGCTCTATCAGATAGAAATGAAAGAGAGAAAATTTTCTATATGTTTGTATTAGATTTTCCTGGATAGTTCTTCAAAACAGAAATAGTTCTTATTTTGAAACAACTTCTTATCTTGCATATTCTGAGCATTGAATAAAGAAACATGAAAAGGATAAAGAACTTGTTTGGTTGGGAAAATTATATTCACTTCAAACTATTGAGAGGCTTGTCTGTAAGAATGAATAAAAGAAAAATAGTCTGAGAGCCCTGCACTGTGACATCTAAAGCAGATCCTTTTTGTCATTGTTAAAATTAGGTGTCCATGAATGAACAGCGTCTCCATATATCTGTAAATTATATAAGACCATATGTAAAGTATATATAAAATATGTATGAAGTATCTACATACCTTTTTATTGTTTGATTTAGCAACATTGCAAAGGATCATGGAGGAAAAGCTCTTGCTACAAGGAATAAAATGCTCACACTGTAGAATATGGCAGAATCTTTTTTGTCAGGCAGGTAGTGTTGTGTCAGATCACTTTACCTCATTTGCACTGCTTTAGAATTATCCTTTACTTTCTCTCCAGGGTGTTGCTGGTGTTTGAGAGCTCAGATTGTCTCATCTCATTTAGAGTACTCTTGGCCTGTTGTATTATTACTGTAGCCAACCAGTATTAAAAGAAAAGACAAGACAGGGCAGTTAGGATTGCATGCTTGAGCTAGGTTTTCCCTTTCTTTTCTTTACCCCCTTTAAAGTTTTCTTCTTATAGCTGTGAATTTATAAGTGATTGGTTCCTACCTTATATCATATATTTTTAGTAAGGGTACTGAATTAAGTCAGAGCTGAATAAAAACTTGGGAGTGCTGCTGACTGAGATAAGATTTCAGGTCTCACAGACTGGGTTTTAATTTGGACAATTGGCACTGCGGGGTTCAAATTTTATTATTGGTCCTGAGGAGTTCCTCAGATTTGTTCATGCTTCCTGGCCATGGACGACCTGATCTCAGGTGGCCCTGCTTTGAGCAGGGTGTCATAACTGATGTCTCAAAGCATCCCTGCCAACTTAAAGTATTCTCTATTTGTACAGAAAGGGGAGGAGGCCATGGCTGGAAACAGCTTAACGTCTGTGCAGGCAAACCTGATACTTCTTGCAGAGGCTGAAGAAGCTCACTTAGCAGTTTGTTGTGCAGATGCGGCAGTCTGAGCTACCAGAATCAGCCCTGCAACCACATTTACCCCTGCAGTAACCCCACAGACTGAAGCTGTGGTGATGTTGGATCAGCTTCATTAGTTGCTTGTGTTACTCACAGACTTCCTCATAGCATACTTATTAAAATTTGGTGTGCGTAACAGAACAAACACTGGATGAGACCCTGCTCGGAGATGTTGCTGCTCGGAGAGTCGGAGAACTGGCATCGAAATGAGGAGGCACTTTCTGAAAGGCCTACAAAGGCAGTGAGTCAGGAGGGTTATTTAATCTTGGTTTCACTCTCTAATCTTTAGTAACTTCAATAGGAGTAAGGTATCAAAAGGATGATGCTTAAAAAAGCAAGAAATTAGAAAGCAAGTTCAGATTTTGTAATTTATTTTCATGAAATAGAAAACAGATTATTTCCCTCTTCTTTGTTTTCCCTCTATGTATGCTTGTGGTTCTTGTCCTAAAATCTTTGTTTGGCATCTGGGGCAGCAGACCTTTACCAGGTCCAATACATTTATTTCTATGCATTTTCTCTCTCTCTTCAGAGAGTTAGGATTTTGCCAAAGACTGTGGTGTTTATTACTCTACAGTGGTTCAGTTATACATTTAAATCCTAATATGGGACTTTAAATGAGAGATTTTAATGCAAAAGGGCACAGAATATCAGTCCAGAGTCTCTTCATAACTTTATACTGTAAGGGACAGAGTTGTCTGGTACAGAAAGATTTTTGAATTATAGGATGGCATGAGATTGGACAATATGACTATAATAAATTGCTAATAATAGAGGGTAGACAGGAAAGGATCTAGTTCATATAAACTGATATTTTTTTTATTTGGTGCCTTGATAATATCCTTTATCTGGATGGTCAAGAACAGAACTAGTGCTGCAGTGTCTATTTGTGTTATTCTAGGGCTCTTTTTATGGATTCTGTATTTCAAAATTGTATTGTCTAAGCACACAATTTAATTGGACTACACACATACATGTAGCTAGCCTTATGCATATGTATTTTCTGGATTAGAGCCTTTAAGAAAACTTTACAATAAGGTAATAAGAATGACCAGAACAAGATTTTTTTTATTATGGGGGGGAGCTTTTGCCATTTTATGTGAAGGAAGGTTTTTTATTTGAATTAGATAACATCGTTGGGAAAGGAGGGCTCCATTTATAAGGCAATATGGGTGCTGTATCTATTTAGATTATTCTGTAAAGTCTTTAAAGGAAGCAGATGTTTGGAAAACTGTCAATAGCATTTTCGAGGATATTGCCTTAATAAACAGTGTCTCTGTTTTTAAAAGTCTAGAAGAAAAAAGCAGGGCCTGAATGTTGTGTGCATATGCATGCAGAAAGCAGCTGCAACCAGCTTAAGAGAGCTGCCTAGCTTATAACAAACACAGTTGTCGTATGCTTCAGCGTGCAATTCGGTTTGCTTCAGATTGAGCTTGTCAATTAGTTCAGTGAAAGTGGAATTTTTAGAGGGGCTAGTGGGTGTGTTTACACTGCGGTCGCTGCAGCTCCTACTTAGAAGTTAACTCGGGACACACCTGAATTAAGCTTCCTAACTGGATGCTGCTGGCAAAGTCACCGTTGCAGCACAGAGTGCAGTGCAGGCCACTACATGAATATTTACGCAGCTGTTGGAGAGCAGGATTTGCAGTCTGCTGAGTTTCATGCTACTGCTGCCACTGGTATGCAGATGTCTTAAGGGATGCAATGCACAAACGCTGTCCAACACAACTGTTCTTGCTTTCCTTTGGAGACTGTGGAGATGCTGAAACGGTGCATTAAAATGAGTCTCAAAGATCCTCCACATGGCACTGAATGAGCAAGTTTCAGAACCCGTCAGGTGCAGAGCTACTTCCGTGGGGCACAGCACTTCTGACAACTACTCTGAGAGATGGGATCAATTAACTGGATGTAACAATGGTAAATGGAATAATTACCTTTGTTTACCTGTAAATTTACCTTTACAAAAGGCTTCTGAGACCTGAGTTAGTGCCTAATCTCAAGGACTAATTATACTATTGATCTGACTGGTTAGCTTGCTTCCCGTGACAGGCTGCTGTATGATTTTATGTAGGATAGCCACAAACTACCTAGGTGCTCCTGAAAATGCTGCCTTTATAATTTTTGAAAGTGGCTACTTGTCTGTAGTGGTAACATCTGTCAAGCAGAATTTCAATCATAATGAAACCTACCAGATTTAAATTTCACAGTAAAATTGATCAAAATTTCTACCACTTTCTCATAGTCTTCAACATGACTGTAGAAGACAGACAACAGTATTTTGCAGTCTCTTTTAACAGGCATCTACTGATCCCATGGTGTCCACACCCATTGTGGGAGCAAGTAATTCGATTTTTCATTATCATTGTGGCTTCCACAGGTGAGCACCAAAATAAACACTCGCAGAACTTGTATCACTGAATGGAGAGATTACATCTCTAGGATTGTAACCATTCCAAAGTCTGGTGGTAGAAATAATTATTAGTGTGCTACATATGCACCTCTTATTCTTTGAATGGTTTTGGGTTTGTTTTTAAAGCGTTGTAGAGGGTTAAGGAGAGCAGAACTGCTTCTCATAGCGGGATTGCCCCTGCATCGCTGGTACTCAGGTAGAGTGTTTCCACTTTCTTTATCAATAGTCCTCATGAAATCTGAGACCTGTTTCAACTGATTGAGGTATCACTTTATTCTGAAATACTCTTTTTGGACATCCTTTTTTCCGTATTCTGGGTTGTTATTATACAGCTTTGGATTCTCAGCTGTGGTATGGAAGAAATAAAAAAATACATGTTCACTGTGGAGTCCATTTACAAAGGCACATGCTGGATGAAGGTCTGGTGCACAAACATCAGCCAGCTTGCTTTCAGAACCTGTTTCAAATAGTGGCCCAGGTCTGACACGAAAGAGGGTGACATTCTAAGAATACAACAAAGAAACTAATTCAATAGTAGTCAAGATGTATCTCAAATATAGTTATGTTGTAGACACTTAGACAGGCACATTTTGTAAGCTAGAAAATATTTTGGTTTACCTTCATTTCATAGTAGCTATGAGAATTGAGTAGCTGGACTTCAGATCATTTGGAGAGATCATTGGAATATGCTATATATAAATGCAAGATAATTGCAGTGAACATAACCTTTTCCTTTATGATTTTTTTTTATTTGTACATCTTGGAAGATGGGGGCATCTGGTGGCTTGATCTTTCCACAATGTATCATACCTTTAGGAACCAAAGAACCCTTGATTAAGATGCTCATGGTTTATTCTAGTTGAAGTAAATCTGTGTGAACCTTCTAGAAAACATTGGAGTCTGACTGCATCCTGTATATTTCTTGCCATTGACCTGCTTTAATTTAAATACTGATGAAAGGAGTCCATGCCAAGTCTCAGATTTCTCTTAGATAAGCAGAACTAAAGTAGCGAGGTTTTTATTTGGAGAATTATTGTAGCTTTATTTGCCATTCTTGCTTTAGTGGGTATTCAGGGGCAATTAGAGGTACAGTGATCCATCATGAGCATTGTTTAACTGTAACATAGTTCTGATGACAAATCAAACTCAGGGTTTCTTTTGTGTTAATAAACAGAGAAAAGCCTGTGTGAAACAGCATGTCAATTTGTTTAATAAGAACACATGTACAATGTAGATGAAATTATTTCAAAGAAAAGGAGCCAGAAGTATTATCTGAGAGCATGAAAGCCAATATTAATACACAAACATGCTCTTAACATTATCCTAGTAATTTCTTATGGTTCATGCGACATGTTCTCTGTTTCCAGGTAACCTGATTTTTCTGTCTTACCTCATTTTCTTGCCTTTTTAAACAACCACTAGCTCTCATACTAATCATAAATAATCTTTTCTTCTTTATCCATGATCCCTATGATTTCATTTTGGTTGGAATGACTAAATATCCACGTATACCTCCTTCCACCTGGCTTCTCCTTCTTATTTTAAAGCCCCACTGGAAATTTCTAACCGCATGTTGATTTGTTCAGTTTTATCTTCAAAGTGTCCCATGATGTCCCATTATTAGACATCAAAATGAAAAGCAAACACAGTTTTGACTATCAATAGCACTTAAGGTGTAATGAGTTGCAGATTAGGGAAAACAAATTAAAAGAAATAATTCATTCACAATTTATTGTAATATATTAACAACTTGATGTGATAAGCAGTTGCTGGATGCATTTGTGAGTGAGATCAGGGGTTGCAATAAATTGCTGATGTCTGCTATTGAATTTTGATTATTTATTTCTTGATGTATTTCTAGGCTTGCAGCTTCCTATAAAAAGCAGAATGTAACACGAAAATTACATTTTTGTAGTTTTGGAGATTTACAGACCTGAGCAATGCTACTCTGGGTCCTCTCCTTGTGCTTTCTAGGCATTCCTGCAACTTCAAGAGAGTCAGTGATGGAAGTGGGGAAGAAGTGGTGAAACCGATTGTCTGTAATCGTTCTCATTAAGAGTGACCCTGAAAGACCACAGCAGGCATTCCTGTGGTTCCTCTCACTATGGCTTTTTTGCACCGTGCCTGTTGTCTGCCTACAAACCCCTGTGAGCAGAGGGACAAAGAACAGAAACTATTTCCTTCAAAACCAGGGAGAAAAACCCTTAAAGCTTTTCTCCTTACTCAATTGTAAAGGTGTATAAAGAAGTTTGAACAAGTTTTGGAGTGCAAAGCCAGGAAGCAAGAGAAGGGAGTGAAGCGGGGCAGCCTGGAGCTGAAGAGGACTCTTGCATTTAGCAGCAGACACTTTGCGTGTGAGAAAGGCAGCCAGCTTCTTCAATCCTTTCCTTGGAGACTGCAAATTAAAGGAAATGGGGTTGGGGACCTAGTTTTGACCTTCTTCTATGGAACAGTTTTTCCCTGCTAGCTGCCCACAAGGGCACCCATCAATTTCCTATTGTAAACCCACCATAATGGTGGGCTGAGCTAAACCTTACTGAGACCCGTTCCAGAGTAAATTGGTAGGGAAACAATTTGATGCGTGCAGAGTGCACCCTACTTTATTTTGTAATAGGTTCCCCATGCAGGCAAGTTGTTACTTGCACTTCCAAACAGCACACACAGCCAAGCCCTCTCGGGTGACTTCAGTTGGTGGCAGTGTGCACGGTTCATGCTCTTAACAGTGTGGCTCTGCACTCACACTCCTCTGTATGGAGGAATGGAGTTGTCTCATTTACAATTTTTTGCTCTTTCTAGTTAGCCCTTTCTGACGGTAACGAATAAAAAAGTTCACTGTCTTTTTCTGTTGGTGATACTGAAATATCAGACACAATTAGAGGTAATAAACAAAGTCTTCTGTGCTTCCAGGGGGATAGGTTTTCCTGTGGAATATTTTAAATACATATTTACAGCTTATTCAAGTATCAGTTGTCCCCACTCTCAGTTTGATTCTCATCTTCTATAAAACATGGCAATTAGTAGGAAGACCGGATTCTCTCTTCTACCTGATTTAAGTCCTCACTTCTGTATTATATAAAGTGAGTGATAGATATATTTATCTTCTCAGTTTTGTATTATATATGGGTTACAGCACGCTTTCGTATTACAGAAAGCATGGTGTAGTTCTTGCTTTACCCTAACTTGCTGCCATTTTTCCTTTATGACCGTGATTTTCTTGCTTTTTAGAGTAACAAATGTGGTTCCAAGTTGTTTAAATACTGTTGAAGGACATAATCACTCTTTCGTTTATGGTAGCTGTGAGAAAAGGCTTGTTTAAACATGATTATTTTAATATGTCAAGTTTATGCTTAGAATCTTCTGGAAAAGATTTATCTGCACATCTGTTGGTGTGTTTGCCCTTCATAATAATAAACATCATATATTTGATAACATTATCAGAGGGACTTTCAATTTAGGGTTTTCTTTTTCCTTCCTGCTTTCTCTAGAGCTAAGTTTATCTGAGATTTAATGTTACTGTTAATATCATATCCCATAGGAAATATTCCTAAGGATGGTATCAGTAGTGTTTGAAAGATTTCTGCATTGGAGAAGCAGATCAAGTCCTGCATATCTTCCCCTGTAAGTACTTATTCATAGAGTGTCTAGAGCTGTCAATGCCTGATAAGGAATATTCTCATGAAGACTACAGAATTAGGATCTATATATTTTAAGTGTTGTAGATACCACTTCTAAGTGATTTAAATTACTTGAAGAAAGGGAATTATTTTGTTCCCACCCGTGCAACAGTAATGCATTTTCTTACTAATATGAATGACACAAGAAAGGACTTATTCTTGATGCTATTTTAATCCCTAGATTCATTTCTTTCTCTGAAAGACCTGGTTCAGCCTGGATGGCTTCTTATGGAGCGCTTGATTCAGCTGTGTATGCATGTTATCCAACCAAAGTCTTTGTCTTGGGCCACTTTGATACAGCAGCCTTTATTTGCAGTTAATGAAAGTTAATGAATGCAAGTTTAATGAAATCCAACAGATTTCAAAATTAGGATCAGGCCCACAATTTAATAAAATTGGTCTGTTATTTCCAAATATTTTTGTTATGAGCTGGCATTTGTGGGTCTTTGTGGAAATGCATAAAGTTTAACCACCAGTTGAAATGAAAATATACTCTGCAGACATGCGGTCCTCATCACCATCTCTTACTTATTAACAGCATATTATGTACACCTGCGAAATACTTTATCACACAATCCATGAAATGGTGTCCAATGCTGAAAGATAATAGCTGCTTTTTGGCTGGATGTTGAACACCTTCAATCCTTAACAATTTTTGCAGGACAAAAGAAGGCTTAGGGCCAAGAGGACATGCTTAATATTTTACAAGGTCAGACTGAATGAATTTAAAATAAAAGAAATACCTTACATAAACCCACCTACACATGCAGTATATCTTGGTCACATTTTGGTCTCTCTTTATTTAACAAACCCAAGGATGACAAACAAGTCAACTTTATGCCAGTATAGATTGAGATCAGTGGTTCCTGCCTTACTCGTTTCTTTTACTTGTGGCTAGAATTTACCCTGCATGTCAATAAATGTTTTGAGTTATACACAGTCAGTGCCATATAATTTGAGAGTCCTGTAGAAACGATACAAGCCCTGCATTGGAAACGGAGGTTAATGGATAGATAATAAGGCTACTTTTGCTCTTTGGTTCAGCTTTTCCTCTCTACTATAATTCTGAGCAGTAAATTCCTTTATGCAACACCTAACAAAATGGTTTAATAGTGATTTTCAGATTACACTAGACAGAGAGATTTTCAAAGCTATCTAGACACACTTTTGCACTGGAAATAATGAAGTAAATCAGTGTGTTTTTTAATTAAGGGTAGTGCATCTAAATCGCCTAGATTGCCCTGAAAATCATATTAAATTTGATTAATTTTTTGGCATCAAGTTTTTTTTTATTTAGTCCTTAGTTTCAGTTAGATGTGGGTTTTGTTCTGTTTATAACAAAATTCCTTTTCACCTCTCTGTACACAGAACAGGACCTTAAAATAACAGCAAATGAATGTTGTGAAAACTCCCTTTAACTGCAAAGCATAATGCATAAAGCAGAATTGGATTTATAGAGGATACATAAAGCAGGATTGGATTTATAGAGGTCTTCATGATTATACCTGAGAGTTCTTGTGTACAAAGACCTTTTCCCAAGTCTTTTGGGCATGTTTTGTGCTTTGCTGTCAAATAAATGGTTGGTCAAATCTGATATTTTAATAGTGATATTAATTTTGTAATTTAAGTGCCTCAACTTGTTAGACTTCTACACGGCACTGCTCAGGACTTGGGAGATATGAATGAAGAAATTCTCTGCTTAAAAAAGCTGGGGAAAGTGTGGTCATAGGTGAGTGAGCTCTGAGATCTCTGAGAAAACTTTGTAGTCAAATGGAGGACTTAAAGCTTCAGAGGAAACATGGGGAATAAAGGGCTGTCAGTGCTTTTACAGTCCTTCTGAAGAGAAATATTTGCTCCAAGACATTAACTAATGATTAATCTGTCCTCCAGGAATTTTTCACCATTTTGAGCATGGAGAAGTAGTTGGCCAAAAATTTCTTTCTTTTTTTTTTTCCCTTGTAAAGCCTAGACGAGATACTTGGACCATCCACACTTCTGAAGAGAGGCTCCCTCTGAGAAATGCTCACTTTTTGGTTTGAGGAAAAAGTCCAGTGGTTTTCTCAAAATCAAGCTCCTAAATGGGTCTTGTCCACTTGGAGTAAAAGTGTGGAAAGTCACCTATCCCATGGGAACCCTGGCTGAGTTTGCAAGTATTTCTGTGCCATCAGAAGTGCACTTTTCTGTACAGAAGGCTTGCTTTTATGAACCTCTGACTGAAAGCATGTTTAAGAGACTAAACATTGACTCTCAATGTTAGTCTCTAGTCTCATTATTTAAGAGACTAGACAATGACTAACATTTGTCATTCCTCTGCCCTCCCAAAACAGAGTGTTGCTTTGTTCTAAATGGCTAAGAGAACAAAAGTACTATTTTACCATATAAATGTATTTCAGAAAGTGACTTGAGTGGCCAAATATTTTAAAAACATTACTTCTCATGTCAGCAATCTGATAAAAAGCATTTGGGCAGCTGTGAGGCTGCTGAGGCTGATCAATGAGTGATACGCTTCTATTAAAACACATTAGTGAAGACACTGCTGACCAGTGAGACTCCTCATCCTAAATGGGTGCTGAAGTGCCCTTCTCTTCTGGTTCCTTCTACTGCTTCCAGTCTGATCACAGGCTATGCCTGAGTTTGCTCAGTGGAGCAGAGTTAAAATCAATGAATAAACTGCCATTTGTAGTGCCTGTTGCACAAATGTGATACTAACTTGAATATTTTTGAAATTTTTAGCCATTTGTACTGTTATATGAAGATCTGCTTTGTTTCTTGTTATTCTCAGCAGCAAGCCCTGGATTAAGCTATATATTGCCTGCAAGTAATCTGACTAACATTTTCTTGCTTTAGCAGTGGAGGAAGCAAGGTTTCTGGTGTAGTCTGCTCTCTAAATTTACCAGTACACTTTCTCAAAATACTTCTGATGAAAGTCCCATCTGGCTTTAACTCTATTGCTGCAAGGCAGATGTCAACTCCTCCTGCTTTTCTTTCTTTTGTATTTTATTCATTTCCCTTTGATAAGTCCCTCTGTGCTAGATAGGCAATAATCTTTATGGTATGGATGCTTCTCCTTTCACCCTGCAGCAGCAGAAAAGCTCTTTAGAGCCAGTGGTGTCCTCAAGGTAGATTTTTCTTACTATTAATATTTTAAGATTCTGCTTTTGGAGGCAATTTGGAAAGTACCACGTTCT
Source organism: Mycteria americana (assembly GCF_035582795.1). Classification (NCBI taxonomy): domain Eukaryota; kingdom Metazoa; phylum Chordata; class Aves; order Ciconiiformes; family Ciconiidae; genus Mycteria; species Mycteria americana. The sequence goes on from NC_134396.1 coordinate 63,244,167, forward strand.
TGGTGGGGCTGTAGGAGACGACGGGGGTTTTCTCCCAGCTTCAGCTGCAGAATGATTGACACACATGCTGGAATAGCAATTACCACGGTGAGTTACCCTAGGGTTGAGCACCTGGACTGCTAAAAAAAAAAGAAGTCCTAAAAAATCTTCTGCTGATAGATGCATGCTAGATTGGCCTATTTATCTATTTTTAAAATCTGAACACTGTCGTTAACATACATTGCTCAGTTCCAGTTTTAAGCCTGCTTTGAACAGCTACTCGTTGCAGCTTTCCGTTGCAGATATCTGCTGCGATTTCTACATCTTTTGTAAAATTGATTGTAATCGATTCAGCTGTCACCTACTTCCAATATCTGCCCATTCTGTAAGACCAAATTTATCAAGGCAAGCAAGGCAGCTGCAGGGTGTTTTTAAAGACATGAAGAATAGCGAGGTGCCCCTGTTCCAACTGACTTAAGACTTATTGCATTGACTTGATGTTATTATCTACATGACTGTCATAAGAAAAGTCCCCTGAAGACTGGAGGTGACTATAGGCCATGTAGAGTTACTAAGTATATCTTTTATTACATCTCTGCTGATTTTCTCACTGTTACTATCTGGAGCATAATGACAGTGACCCAACCTATCTGCTGTTCCACTGGTAAAGCCTGGCGGAAGAGATCAGGTGGCACGTTTGTGCATCCATTACAAAAAGCAAAGAAAAGCTTGCATTATACTCCTAGATATATTGTGCAGATGCTGTATGAGCAATTGTATGAACTCAGGCTTAATACAAGAAGGTGATAGTGTCCTGAAATTCAAAGGTAAAGCAGAGGTCTACAGTACTACCACTTACTATAATTAGGTTACTTGCGTCTAAAATGTTGAATAAGAATATTTTTTCAAGTTTCCTGGAGTATTTTGAAAAATACCATTTGCTAAACTGATGAATTGGGGTGTAACTTAGCTCAAGTAAAAGCACTGCATTAGCAGAGAAAGAAATTTTGCTATTTTACTTACTGAAGTTTTTAAAACAGCTTTGCAACTTCTTAAAATGTTTGCATTATTTTGTATTATTACTTCTGTGTTATTTTGGTAGAAAAAAATGCAATCTTTCATATACTTAGAGTGCTAGTAGCTTTTCTAAAGACTGGTGTGAAGTTATAATTTTCAGAACTTGTGGTATACTGCAACATTTATTTCCTTTATGTGTACTAAAGAGTCTGTTACAAACTTAAAGGTAAAAATTTATAAAAATGCAACACATGAGCAGTTGTGCAGTTTTTCTTTTCATATTCTTTTTTATCCAGAAAAGGAATCAACTGCTGGATTGAAAACTTTTGTACTGCGTGTGTTGCTCAATGCAGAGAAAAGAGTGGCGCTTTTTTGGGGTAAACTTTTAATTCTTCAGGTGTTACAGGTAGTTTATCCTGGACTCTTAATGTTCATTTATTTTGAAGTTTCATTTAAAAACAAGGGTTTTTTTCCCCTTTTATTAAGCAGGCTTTGACCATAGAAGGACTTCTGCAAGTGTTAACTTCATACATGTGAATACTCCAACTGACGTGGAACAATGTTCATGCTTAATGTAAAGCACTTAATTCTTTTCAGAAGAAGGATTCAAAGGATCCATAGTGGGCTTAAATGTACAAATTGGCGTTACTTCAAAGGTAAATGCCAGAGTAATTTCCAAAGCCAGCAGTAAAATTGTAAAAGTCTCTGCTGGTGCATATACAGAGTCACAGTCAGTGATATGAAGGCAAACGGAGCTGGAGCTGAACGAGCATGAAGTATACGTCACAACACACACAGGCACTTATTTGCACAAGTGAATCATTTGTATTGTTAAATTCAGTAGGATTTATCCTAGGTGGCCAACAGTAGTAAACAGTGCCTTAAAAGCACCTATCTTAATTTGTAACCAGAATCGCATTATATCCAAAACACGGAGTATCCCTGACGAAAGTTTTCTACATCTGGGGAGACTTGTGTTAGAAGTGAGATTACAAGTTAACTGTATAATTGGACCGCATCACAACAGCTAATATCCTACCTAAAAAGGAAATATTTCTAGCATGTGTTTGAAACTGAAGGGAGGTGGTGAAATGACAGGTGAAAAATATATTTAATCATTCTGAATGTGTTTACAAATCTGATGTTTTCTGGGTGGCATCCTGGCCTCTGAATGTAAACCTGGTTTAAGAGGTAAAGGAGATAGATCTTACATCCCGTAGTTGGCATGGATGGGGAAGGGGAGGAAGTTGCTATCATCCTTTAAAAAATATTCAGGACCAAGAGTATTTGCTGTCTGCCCAAGTGATACCAATTTTCACATCAACCTGTTGTTATTTTTTTAAATCTCTGCTGTTTAGTTGACCTGTCCGAAGTTTATAAGGACCCATTGGCCAGTAACCTAGGATGTTACAGGAGGATAAAGTGAGAGTGGACTGGCCTATAGTACTGTTTTAGAAAAACCCACCACAAAAGGCTTGGAAGGGTAGATAAATGAATGGATAATTAGAAATTAATTCAAAGTATATGTGTTTTCCCATGACATAGAAGATTTGAAAGTGATACCATGATGTATATTAAATTTTGCTCAAAATCAGTTTGTCCTAACATGGCTGTAATCTGTGAATCTTTTCATCAACAAACATACTTTCATAAAGACAACAGTAATGCCCACATGCAAATACATATGATATCAATCCCAATATTTTAAAGTTGCACAGAATGCCCATCAGTGCTCCAGCTGGGAAAAAAAAGAAAAAAAATCACTGAAATGTTGTCCTTACCTTCTAGTGCCTGGCATCTGAATGTCTTTCAAGGTGATGGCATTATTAATGCTGGTAGTTCCTAAAACATACAATACACACATTCCTCAGCTTTGTTTCTCTTTCGTGCTCGCATTTTGGCTGACCAGACAAATACGAATCACAGATAGATCTGTTCAGGTAGGTTTGAAATTGAGCAGAATGAGTCCTGCCATCCACAGGGAGAACTTTTGAGCCATGGTCTTTGGAGACACGTAATTCTTAGTCAACAAATTGTCCTCTCACTGGTGATTGATTTACTGTGATCTTTCTCACTAATCCTTTTTGTGATTCCTCTAATTAATTGATGAGGGATATTAGTCTGAGTGTTTATGGACAAAGGGAAAACCCAACCTTAAGGGAATATATTTCCACCCTTTTCTGTTACCCTTTCTTTTTTTCCTCTCTTTCATGTAATTACTACGTAGGAAGAAAATATTGCAAATATCAGCTAAAATGACTCATATCCTGGGTTTGCCAGGCACACCTCACTGTTGTATTTTTTTACACCTACATCTAAATGCGATCTTAAGAATGACAAATTCTGAACCTACTGTCAAGGAAGCAGAGGTGTTTTCATGTCAATGTGTCATTAGGTCCAGTTGAAACACAATCAAACAGAAACAAGCCTGATGCCTTTGGAAGTACTCATAAGCCTTTCTCCCTGTTCCAAGGTCTTTGGATGTAGTCCTATTATCATTCTAGAGTTGATCCAAATATTCTTGGGCACACAACTGCATTTCTGTGGCATACAGTGAGTACGGCAGCTTTATGCATGATTTGATGATACTTGACCCCATACAAAATTAGAATTGTGCAGATTGACTGCACTTGATCTTTACTGTAGCCTTTCATATAAAATTAAAGCTTCAAAATTTTCTGAACTAATTTGAACCAGCAAAATGACTTATATACTAGATCAGCACTTTGCCACATGTGGCTACAGTGTTTTTCACGTGGCAGGAGAAACCCTAGATACATAGTCTATCACAGTTCTTACAGTGAGTCCACCTCCACAGTCTTTATGCTTTACAGACTTACTACAGTGCTTACAAAAGCTCTTTTGCATCCTGGGAAGGTTTTATGTAATTTCCTGTATTTATAACTCCTTTATAAAGTTTCTCATTTTGCAAGCTATAAATGGAAAGAAATTAGCAAAAGCTGTAGTTTTTAAAGGTAGTATTCTAACTGGGCAAGGAGAAGAAGCCATTTTTTAATATTTAGTTTCTATTAAGAAGAAACATTTTATGGGTTGCAGTATCTCAGAGAAGTAGATCTACTCTCCTTAAAGCTGAAGAGCATTTTCTGCGTAAGAAAAGCCTTTTCCGTTTTTCAGCTCTTTGAAGGACTCTAAGATCTGCTGGTGTGCCTTATATGATTGTATGCTATTTTGCATATTCCAAATGCAGAGTAATATGAGCAAAGTGTCTGTCTTCCCAAAACCAATACAGCAAGAACAAATTTTCTTAAAGTAAAATTTGTTATGATTTTGGCCTTTGCCTGGGTAGAAAAGTGCAGGCAGTGGCTTCAACAGTATGATATTCAACTTGTTTCTGCCACCAAGAATCCCTTCAGTGAGAGGTAGATTGAAGATTCAGTCTAAAAATCAGTGATTATTGAGTGTGGCTTTGAACCCAATGTTCCCAAGCCCGGTAGATAATGTAGTGGTGTATGTGTGGGCACCATCATGAAACCAGGAGTGAATGAAGGGAGGGAGTTGAATGACATGGCTTGTATGAGGACGTTGAACTTCAGTCTAGGAGGCAGGAGGGGGGAAACAGGAAAATACGATACCAGGACTGAAGAAGACATCATTCCGAGCCCTTCCATTTTGAACTTTTTTTCTTTGGTAGATGCTCAAAACTTTATCTTTTAAGCTGTCCTCACAGACTCTCTACAGCTTTTCCTGTCTAAAAGAATTTGAGGCTGAGTTGTTCATCCCTCTGAACTGATTTTATAAATAAATATAAATATATTATTAAATATAGCTGTATACAAAAATAGAAAACTGTCGTCTCATGTAAGGGACACAACAAGACTTCTGACTGTAAATATTTCTGCTGCTTTATTACTTATACCTTTATTTACACCTTTACAAAGAAAGCTATACATCTAACCTTGCAAGCCAAGGTAAAAGGATGGATTTGTTCTTGGTGTTGCCAGATGGAAAACATGTAGTCACCTGAGAAGCAAATAGCTTCAAGCGTAGAAACTTATAGTGAAATTATGACATTTTAACTGCTTCAGAGCAGATGAGAAAGTGGTGAAGCGAAGCCTGAGGTACCATACATTTTTCTGCAAAAATCAAGGTTCTAAATGGTATATCTAACAATAGGGAAATAATAACAGAGAAATTAGACTTTGCTTCCTCAGTCACAGTCTTTATGCATAGGACACATCAGTGTCCTCAGAGCCAACCAAAAGGATGACCATATCATCAGAGAGTCATCCAATCTACTTGTCTTTTTTACCGTGGGATAATTTGCATGGCTCTGTTTCTGACAATCTTGACGCTTTTTCTTATTTGATGATTATAGGGTTCAAACTGGATCTGGAAAGACAGGCCTGGAAACTGACTGAGATGTGCAACAAATAGAAATGCACTGAATTTCCTAGGAAAGTTGAGTTGGAATTAGTGTGAATCAGAGTTACTCCATATCAAGGTGTATGAAATGAGCGAGAATGCTGCCAAAGGAAGTGGTGCAAAGCCAGAAAGTCATGGATCCACTTTGCATACTGAACATTTGTCTTCTCCTCTCAAGGTAATTAATTGAAATTAATTTCCCACCCCTTTACACCTCATTTAGTCAGCAGTTCCTGGGCAAAGTGTTATCTCCTGTGATTTAGCGTTGTGAAATATACTAGTTAACATGCATTAATACAGGTGGTTACTCTGATATTGTCACTGCCCTTAAGTGTTTGCCTTAAACCCCTGCTACATTCAAGTGGAAGCCCATCACTTTCTGAGGGTGTTAATCACCCCTTAGTCAGATGTCCCGCTGTGAGTGCAGGTGAGCTGTGCTCAGGAGGTATTGCCCTCAGCAGAGGTCTTGCCTGACAAGCGTGTGCCAGTTGTGCCAGTGCTAGATCTGAAAGGAGCAGTTAAAGACAAGGCTTAAAACTCAGCTCTGCCTGGATTAAAGGCTCTTTGGGTTAAGGTAGAATTGGAATTCAGGAATTAGTTATTCAGCGAGGGATGATGTCTCTCAGCAACCAGGGTGGAAATAGAGTTGCATTATCCATATGAGGGCTGATATGCAATTGGGGTCTGTCTCCTCCCATGGAAGAACTGCTTGCCTTTTGGGTTCGATGTCTTCATGAACCTCTTTATTTCTACTCTTAGACAGTGTGTTACATGGCCGTGACTTGCAGATGAGTTTTCATTCATGGACTGCTGTGTGAAGAATATTTGTATGTAGTCAGTGAGGGTGACTGACTCCTTGTAAGAAACTCCTTGGAAGGTATCTGAATTGCACTCTGGAAGAGGCTGTCTGTGCTCATTCACTATGGATTAGTGGGCCAAGTGCAATTCTAACTTTTGAAGAAGCATTGATACTTTTCAGTCAGCTTCCATATTGTATTGGAGTATTTTTGCTTTCTTTCATTCTACAAATATTTTTTTTTCTCATTTTGAAAGAGTCCATATTTATTATTGCAGGTATTATAGAACTGATTTTACATTTGGGTCATGTTCTCCTTGTATTCATCAATAAAAAGACCATTTGGGACACTGTTGTTTCTGCAGCAATGTTCCCGTCCTAGCGAAATCATGGTCCTGAAAGGTTATTTTCAATAGGGCATGTGAGATCTGGGGAGTCAGGACCAGCAGAGATATAATACATCCTCAGCGAGATGAGTGCTCAACACTAACTACAGTGATCCTCAGAGCCTGACATCACCATTGCTACTCATGATGTGGGAAGAGCTGGATCTGACAAGTTCAGCTGTAGATCATGTCCTTTCAAAGCATAAAGATTTTTGGGAGTTCCCTGCCAAAATGTGCCATGGCCACAGAATAATCAGACAGTTGTGTGAACAGCAGAAATCAGGAATCCCATTTTCTCGTGAGTTTGTACCTCAAGACTGAGTCTTTTAAACATTAAGCTCTAGCCCGGAAAGGCACAAATAGATTTTTTTTCTCCTGTCCTTGGCTGCCTATTATGAAAACTGTGGGAATGTAGCATTTCTGGGGCCTTTGTTCTTCTGTCCCATTTGGTTTAATTTGGCCCACTGATTCAAGTGTAGTTTGTCAGGGGAGTCAGACCCGTTCAGCCCTTTGGCCGTCTTCCAATATTCAACTTCCTCCGGGTTTTCTTAGTGCTCTAGTTTTACCACAGACTGCGCTGAAAACGGGTGCAATACTTTTAATGTCTCTTTGTATCCATCCTTCCTGTTTGGAAAATGAGAGAAATGGTTTTCCTGCATCATGAAGGATCATGAGATCATCATTCATGTTCATGAACCCTATTTGAGATCTTTGTAAATGAAAAGCAAGGGAATGTTTTCAAATTTTTGTCCAGCAACTTTTCTTAAAAGGCTGCATTAGCACTGCACATTAGGGTGAGATTCCACAGTATGGTTTCTTGGTGATAAATCTGGTTTAAAGTTTTTCATCAGATTACCACCCTCAGTAACTTGTGGGTAGTGTGCTCTATGCCAGTGAGTGAAATGAACTGGGCTGCAAATAGTCTTCTAAAACATGGAACGGCAACCTTGGCAACTCAGTCTGTAACGTGTTCTTGATGAGTGACTTGCCCTGCATCATAGAGGGATTCCTTGGTGGTAAAGTGTGTTTTCTAAGCCATAAGATAGCTCCACTACCATTTTTTGTTTGTTTGTTTTCTTCTTGGTATGACTCTAGGCTTGTTGTGTATGAATTTTTTACTCCCTTTAATTTCTGGGACAGTTACAGTGTCCTGACCTTCTCTGGAAAAATACTTTAATTATTTGTATGTTATTTTGATGATTGCTTATTCTCCATATATAGTTACTTAATATACAAAATAACAAGTTACATCTGTAGATGCTTTACAGGCTGCTGTCTAGACTATCAAAAGTAGTAGAAAACCTTACAAATCTTACAATTGTACAGTAATAACATAAACTCTTACAAATACGGGATCTCATAAACTCATTGTCTTTGCTCCCTTCCTCATGGTCTTTCATCAGAGCTAGAGAAAATGCAACATGGAAATTATGTAAATTATAGTCCTTGAAGCACTTAATAATAACTTAAGGACAGGAGTAAGGTAATGGGATATGTAAAGGTAGGCAAGCTGGTCACCTTATGCTAAATAAATAGTTGTGAGAAATAAATTATTTCCAGTTACTTTCATGATTCCTCCTCCATGTCTTCAAACCTTTAAATATTTTCAGTGCAAATGGCGTGAAAGCAGGAAAAAAAGAGAAGTAAACAGAAAATTAGTGTCACGAAGGGAAAACAGACAGATTTGGCAATGGATGCCACATCTCCTCTATCAGAAGCGCCAGAGAGTCTCTGACAAGTGATACCTGTGTGATATCTCCTCTGAGACACCTACAGCAGATAGTGCCACGGCAAAATGAAATAGGAACTCTCCCTGCTGGAAAACTGCAGATCTGTTTCTTTGTAAAAAGAGTCCAACCATCCCAGGGTATATGGGTTTTCTGTAGGCGCTGTTGTCCTTGGGTTTGTTTTTGGGGGTGGGATTTGGGAGATTGCCACTGGATATAGTGAGAGCACAATGGTTCCTTTCTGTCCTTCACATGTTACCTCGTTTCACTGCGTAGCTTTTGTATGAAGGGTTTACAATGTTCAGAATGTCTTCCTCATATTACAGGGACAAGCCTAAAGCAGAGGTTTCAAAACTGTATTCAGGGAGGGCCAGATAGGGAATGGGACATCACGCTAGGGAGTAGGCAGCAAAATGTATCTGCCGTGTGACTTGGGATGGTGAAGATTTATGAAGTACCTTTCCAAGTGCGTGCAAAAGTTGTGCGGGTCGTGCTTGGGAATCCCTGCTCTTTGTCACCCTGAAGAAAGCAATTACATTGCAACAGTTTTGACTCAAGGGTATCTGTGTCAAAATCATTAATCAGATAAAACACTCGTATGCATAGAGACTGCAGGATCAAGCACCGAATGTACTGTAACTGTATCTTCTGACAACTGGAAAAAAGTATTCAAGTTTTAACATTAGATGGGTGTTGTCATTTTTGACGGCAGCAGAGCTCTGGAATTTGTATTAATTGTAAAAAATGCAATGACTGTACTGTTTTAACAGTTGGCATAAGGAAGACCTCACTGAGAACAAATGAGTCATAAAAAGAACTAGGTTTACACACAGTAATTAACTTCTCTTTGTCCTGGTGTACGATCTGTTAGATGCTGGCACTGGGCCATCATGATAAAGGAGATCAAGATACCTGTTAAGAAAAACTGCCTGCTTCTCCTTTTTTCTTCTTTACTTCTCTACAAAACAGAAATTCTACATCTCCTTAAAATGCAAAGTTTGGCGATTTAGTAACAGGTTGCGTTAGTTACAAAGCTATAACGAAGAGAACAGCAGAAGCTCAATGCAGTATATACACAGGATTGTGCATATGTGGTGATATGTATGCAGTTTTGTAAATCCTAACATATAAGCAAGTTCTGCAGTCTGTGATTATCTTGAGTCGCCCTCCTGGCAGCAATTTCATTGGCTTCTGTGAAATGTCTGTATGTGTGAGGAGTTAAAAAAACTTGCAGAACTGCATTGGTAAATTAAAGTTTGCAAGATCAAGGCAGTAAAGCATTAAAAATAGACTTCGTTATACTTATAGTATGTTCTGTGTCCTTATGGTTTATTTTAGTTTTATATACAGTACAAGGCATTTACCGAAGCTCAAACCTTTGAAAGGTACAACGCTGAAGAGATACAAGGCCGAAGTTTTGTAGAGTGGTTGCTTTTTCTGGTTGGTTGTCTTCATTTGAGTTGTAGTTGTGCTTTTAAACATAAACTTTATTTATTAATGGATATCTTTGACATTGTTTTTGTAACCAAAATTTCTCATCTGACTATATTTAGCAGAACTATGGTGCTCTGCTGGGAAAGAGAGAGAGAAAAGGAATGTCTGTGAAATAGCCATGTAGGTTTTCATTTATGACTGTAATATTAATATATGTTTTCATACCAGTGAAATGTAAATACTTTAGAACTCCTGTTCATTGTTAGCAAGTGAAAACTAAATACATGTTAGCATTAAAAAGATGATAACTTACATGACTGATACAATTTTACTGTTGAAGATGACATCCAAAAGAAAGCAAATAGCATAAATTAAACTCATATTTAAATTGTAAACATTTGTCTTAATTTTATACATTATGCTTAGTGCCAAAAGCAATATGTGTGTGTGCTCTAAAACACATTTTTACCCACATGGTGTACCTTTATGTTTTCCTTATACTTCTTTGTTGAGATCAAAAGAAATAACATGCTCCACTTAGTGATTTTTTTGAAAGCAAAATCCCATCACTGTACTTCTATTTGTATTTGTGACCTATCTTAACATGTTGGAAAGAAGCAGGTGAGGAAGGCCTGGGAGCATTCACTGGACTAGAATAGTGTCCATGCTGGATCACTGGTTGACATGTGACCCAAGCTGGCAGTAACTGTAGAAGCATCTGGTAGATACTGTTCTAGATGAAATCAGACTAACCCTTCTCAGATCTTTCTGACCAAATGAAGAGCCATATCATGCACTAGCTGGGATTGCTGTTCTTCCTTGTTCTTCCTTCCTGGCAGGTATTTCTTTGAAGCAGGTCCTGCTGCCAGCAGCCCTGGCAGTGCAGCAGCAGGACCTCACTGAGGACTGACCACCTCAAAAATGAGCAGAGTTTTCAGGACAGTGTGTAAACATAGTGCTTGGCTGGGAGAAAGCAGAAAGGTAGTAGTATCCTGTTCCCCCCACAAGTCACAGTGCTTTGGGTTTTTAAAATGGTCCCTACAGACTTTTTAAATAGGGGTTGATTTGGTTTCTATTTGTAATTGTTACTTTTTTTCTTGACAAAGAGTCTCTGCATAGGGGGATTGTATAAAGAAATAAGTGGCATAGTCATTTTCTTTGTGGGTGTAAGTTTTTCAGTGTGCAACTGAAATGTGTCCAGCAGAGCCCTTAAGCATGTCCATAACTCTGCATATTGCTGCTGTGGTGAATTGGACTGCTGTTGTCCCTGCCGTCATGCAGACATTTAAGTGCTTTGCTGGATCACAGCCTAATTTTAGAATCATTTTCAGTTCTTTCAGCTCTCAGCCTACTAATGTTGATAGCACTGTGTATGAAAAATAGCTCTACTATGATTATGTTAAATAAGCCACACCACAGGCATGAACTTTTTGGAGTAGGCAGTACTCTTTTCTAGATGGCAGTCTACATTTTTTCTTACTTCTCACACATGTTCTCTCTTCACACAAAGTAGAAATAAAATGTTATTTCTTAGCATGAATATAGAAATCTCTTCCTCATCCCTGAATACACAAGTATGCTGTAGCAGCCTTAGACCTGAGTGGTTTGTCTTTCTTTTTTAATTAATCCTTTTTTATGAGCATTTCTGTTCCTAGGTTTGGGTTTTTCCTCCCTTTTGTTAGAAATATTCCTTTCTAACTATTACAAATAGTAAAGATGCTTCTAGTTAATTCCTTACTTTCTGCTTCTCTCAGCTTGGATATTTAACTACTTAGACCCCAGCCTAAACTTTTATCTACAGTTTCTAGATTATTGACTTCATTGGTTTTTATGCATTTGTGGCAATATTTGAATTGTAAATGCTCTGAGAGAATATTTGCTTTTAAATCAGATTCTGCTTTAAACCACAAACAGATTTTTACTTGTCTTAGGCATTGTGAAATTTGTATATATTAGCTGTCAGTTTTATACAAAATCTTAACCAATTGTCCTAGTTCAAGGATCACAGAGACAGAGCATGTTGGTTTGGGGGGGGGTTTTTTGCTATCTCAAAGGAAGGAAACCACAAGAATGTAAGAAAAAATAATTTTTAACAAATTAGAAGGGAGAAATTTCTACTGAAATGCATGTGAAATACATACAAAAAGGATAAGTTGGTAGAATTTGTGAACATAATTCATGAGGTACAAATATACTTTTATGGTGAAAGCCACTATATGTTTTCATATTCTTGCTCTAAATTTTGAGCACATGTAAGAAACTATGACCTCACCAAAGTCAAGGACAAAACTGCTGCTGGGTTCACTGGACTCTGGGCTTCACCAACATAGGGAACCATTGTCGGAATTACTCTCTGGAGTGAAAAATTACTAGGTTGTCACAAAGAACCCACAGATTGATATATCCCCTTCCTTTAAGCATATGACAAATCTCACTGAAAATAATGTTGTAAAACAATCTTAATAATATCTCCTTTATGTTTAAACTTAGGCCGACATATGAAGCTTTAATGCGTGTGTTGTGCAGTGCTTTCAAAAAATACAAGTAAGATTGGTTTTACTTGTGATTTTGTTGTTTAGTGCTATTTATCCATGCCTAATAATGTTAATAACTTGACAACGATAAAGCCATCTTGTGACTGTTCTCTTCCCATAAAAATAGGGAAGACAACCTGGCACCTAGTGCCAAGGCAGATATCCATTGCTTGAAAGCCGTTTGTATTCATCCCATGCTAAGCTAAGATTTAAATAGAAACTAGTCAGTGCAACACCTAACACGAGCTGCTTGTGCTACGCAGACTATTATCTCCTACTGAGGTGATTTGCTTATTTGGTTTGCAGAACATTTGTGTTCTTTACTAAAACATAGCCAAGAATATTTTTTTTCCATACAAGCAGCCTGCAAGCAGAACGGACACCGTCTTGCTGTGATGTTATTGCTCCTTGCTGACTCAAAGACTTACGTGGTAAACTGCTGTTGTGCAAATTGCAAAAGGAAGGAGAGAGTCGGACCTTGAGGTAACAATATTCATATGGACTACAGAACTAAGTATTTTCTTTGAAGTTTGCCCTTGTGCAGAGCAGGCCTACTTAATATGTTATTCTGCTTGTTGAAGGTGTATGTGGAAGTGCAAATATTGCATAAATGAAATGTGGGACCCTGCTCAGGCTTGTATTTTACTCATAGTTATATTCCAGCACTGGAGTTTAATATTTGCTTTTCTTGAATATTTGTGCCAAGAAAACACAACAGCTCAGAATTGAATGTGCAATTAAAAGACTTCTTAACTTCAAATGGGTTGAAGTGGTCACTTTCACTGAGCCCTATCTCAAGTCTTCTCTTTCTTCAGCAGAATTATTTCTTCTTTTGTCTAAAGCCAATTTTTTGTGACCAGACAGAAATTTTTTCTATGCTATTTTGCTGCATGTTCTTGCCAAGTAAATGTAGTAGTAGCATTCCTTATCATAACAGAGATCGCAGTTCCCAAATGCCACATAACCTGCTCAAGTAAAGCTATGGATCTATCCATTTGACTTCAATTCCCTAGTCCTCTTCAGCCATTTTATTTTAGTCGTAACAGGATTAATACATTTCCATGAGGTAAAGGAGAGTATGAAGGAGCTTCAAGGGCTGTTAGTGTGCAATTTCTTTTTTTCTGTGACTGTTCTTCAAGAAGCGAAGTGGAGATTCTTCCTTTTTTCAGGGTTGTATTTAACAGAAAGTGGTTACCTCTAAATGTATTCACATGATAATCCAGACTGTTGCACAACTGTACTATTTTCTGCACTTTGGAATGTACCAGTTCAAAGGACTTAATTTCAGAGGTTGCGCTAGCCACTCCAAATCATCAGTAATTAATTTTAGAAACCTCAGGAATCAGCTGAGGGGTAGTGCCAGTTCAAAGCAGGGACATGATGGTTGTCCAGTGTCCTTCACAGGGAAGCCTCATGGGTGTGGTGTCCTTCCCATGGAAAACCCCCAGGACTCCTTTGCTTAGGAGCTTGCAAGAGTGGGTTCTTGATTATAGTAAATAAGATGAATCACAGCAGTGATGGTTTATTGTGTCTCTCACTCTGAACCCCAAATTTCCTGGATATAGAAAGATAGCATTTCCACATGATAGAAGGTTTTCTGATATTGATGGAAAACAATAAGAGCATTGGAAGTCAGGAAGAACTAAAGCTCAAGTGAACTATTTGATGCTATTATTCATCAAATGAGTCATCTAATAGTGCTTGAATACATAAATTAAAAACAGTAATATACCTCATTTTAACAGATTAAGAATATTCAAACCCAAGTATTCAATAAAATTCATCTCTGTGTTAGGTTCTTTAAAGCGAGTTGGGGTTATCTCAGATTGTGATTCCAAAGTGTGAGAAAGGAATTCGTCTAGTGTTTCTGGTTCACATCCACCTCCTTAGTATTCATACATTTAGCAGGAGAAGCAGGAGGTGATACCTAACAAGAACTCCCACATGCTCAGGCTATAAGCAGCGTTTCTAAGAGCAAAAGAGATGCAGGGGCTCCTATTTCTTTCTCTGTCCTCCTTCTGTTGCAGTGCAACTTCATCAGCTAATGCAGCGCGGCTGTGCCATAATCGTCACACACCGTGATAATTTCGGAAGACTGATACATGTTCAGACAAGGAGTTTGCTTTGCAGTCTCTTGTATTTCGACATACGGCCAGTTGCAATCTGTCCTTTAATAGGATCCAGTGTTGTTCTGCTCTTTAACCAAACTATAAATGGATGTAAACAGCCAGTGTTTTTTCCTTTTGATTACAAGATCTTTATTACTTCTCCAGTTCATTCTCACCTGTTCGTTGGAAACTAGGAGAGGACAGTTCTTATACTACTTACTGGGAGCGTAAGGTTATAAAACATCAGGGCCTTGTCTTTGTGTAATGACTTGTGATGGCATTTTTCTTTTCCTTTCTTTTAAGACAGTAGTGGTCAGGCGTAGAACACACTGTACCAATGAAGTCCAGGAGGATTTTTCCATTTTTCCTCGATATGTTTTATATGTTGATTTGCTGGAAATGCAGTTTTTTCAAGTTGTCTCTGGGCTCCTAACTGAAACTTTGAAGTAGGCGTTGGCTAAGACACTACCTACAGTCAACAGTGAGGGACGCAAGCCTCCAGAAGATGACTTAGCCTTCCAGATTCAAAATCTGAATTTTCAGTCATTTCAACAACGGCTTTACATCCCTGCTCTGCCACCCACGGATCTCCTAAGTCTTTCTTCTTCTCCATGTCAGACAAACTCTTCTTTCCAGATTGCCTCCCTGCACCAGAGTCCTTGATCTTCCCCTCCCTTTCCCCTAGGAGAAAATCTGCCTTGTCTCTGACTCACTGCCATGTTTAGCCCCCTCATGCCGTTGAGTGTTTGTCCCACAGATCCAAGGTTATTTCCTCACTCCACCCCTTGATTTGTGACTGTAGCCAGTCTATTCCTTGTATTCAATCTCTCTCTCAGAGATCTTCCTATACCTCTTTGAAGATTACCCATCATTAAAAGTCATAATTAACATAAATGATAAAATATGCAGGAGTAGGAGGCAAAGCACATACTCCTAAGTGCTGTTTCATACTGACTATATATCTCAGTTTTCAGGTTTCTCCTGCAAGTCCAAGCAAGCAACCCAGTAAGCTCAAAGTATTTAATATAGTATATGGTGTTCTTTGCCTTGGTTTGCATTATTTGACAACCAGTTTTCAGGTTTGTTTATATGAATCTTTCAGTAGTGCCAAGTTCTCTTCAAAACTCACTACACTTCAGTGAAGTATTTTCAGGCATGTGTCTGTGCATGTATGAATATATACATTAAAATATTATATATACACATGCACACACATTTATCCTACCAATAAGTTAAGATTTTTAGTATTTCCTTGCCTAAGCTAACTGGTGCAGATATTCACACCACCGACAGGGTAAATTGAGCAGTTGAAAAAACATGCAGTTTCAGAGTGATAAGTGATATGTGTCAAACAGTTTATGTGGTGACTAACATTTTAGAATGAGGAATTATCAATTAATCGGGATATCTGGTGAGAAATGGGCAAAATTGACCGATTGCAGTCATGATCGTTAAATTGCAGGCTCCTATGTATTATACTACCTCAAAAGCTGCAAACTGGAATAACAGCTTTCATTACAGAACTTCTTTTTTTTTCAGATAACCTTTCTTAGTTATTATTTGGATAAAACCTTCAATACTAGGAGCAAGGTCCTTTGTTTCCCTTCTAAAAGGCACGGCTCAGTAGCTGCTGTCAGTGGAGTGTGGGGCTTTGGGAATTTTTGCACTCTGTATTGTGCTGTACCTGTCGGTGGGTGGGGGAAGGCAATGGAGGTTCTTTCTCTAGGCAAAATTTGGGCTTAAGGGAGTGTTCTGGGTTACTGGCAATCTTTCTAAGATGTCCTATGGACTTCAGGTTTTTGTGGTACCTTCACAATACCGTATGCTGTTGTGCAGCTTCTGACACATCTTTCAAGGCTTTTGATAGGATGCTAATCTGGGTTTGCAAGAAAGCCCTCAAGGTGGCCAGGCAGAGCTGCCTCCTTGTTTCTTTTCCTTTTATTGCTCACTCATGCTGTTGCAAACTTTTTGCAGAAACAAGACCCATCCCAGCCTTTGCATAGCATCACTTTATTTTTAAGAAAGATTGTGTTGAATCAACCTCGTCCTTTTTGTTTTCTGTCTCCTCTGGTCTTTCACATCCCTTCCCCGAGGGTTGCTCTTGCGTAACTCGGCATGAGTTAAGTGGATTCAGTCAAAAGTCAGCTCCTTTTGTATATCTCCTTGCAATCTAAGGAAGAGACTTGTTTTAAAAGAATCAGTCTATTAGTTTTGCATTCATAAACAGTGAACTTATCTTACCTGCAGGCACAAAGTGCAGCTTGCTTTCTTCCTGTGTTTGGTCTCTGGTTCGTAATATTTATGTGCCATATTTTGGTGCTACCTGGTAACAGTTGCCAGTGTAAATTAAAGTAGCCATGGATAGTGAATTTAATGCCCACTGCCTAGGGCCCCAAGGGACCACCCCAGAAGCAAAAGACTAGTTGGACCCTGTGGATGTCCCAAATCACATCCCCTTTCACTGGCCCTGCCCCTTACACAAAAGCCCAGGAGGGAATGTTTCAAGATTGACTCCTGGGGATTTCCTTACACCAAAGGCATCATTTGATGGGCAGCTGAGGTAGGTTTGGAACTGTGTAACACCACTGGAACTGATACAAAGCAGGTGGAACAGACCCAAGCTCAGCCCACAGACTTTAATTACATGATGACTCAGATAATGCTTCTTAAAGTTAGGCTTTTTCCCCTCCTCCCCCCTCCATCTCTTCAAAAAAAGTTGTGCTCCATATTTTTATTCCTTTAGCAAGCCCTAATTACCTGCATTGGGCCATTTCAAGCTCCACTTAATCCACAACATCTACATGAGATTGTTTTTAATTTTTATTTCTTTTTTGCTGAGCATATTGGTCTAAAGGCATATTGGCTGTCAAGTGGGGTGGACATGCAGTGATGATATTAAATGACTTGGGCCTGGCTTCTCTTTTAGAAGATCTTCAACCTGATAGTGTCACTTGCAATAATACAAAAGTTATATTGTGTCTTTGTCCTTTAACAGACAGACCTACCTTCCCCCTGTAACATTTTCTAACCAGAGCATCAGGAGTATAGCTGGCAAATGAACTAAATAGCACTTAATTCCTCCAAAAAAATAAACATATAGATTTATTTTACTAATAAACATTGAAAACCAATAATGGTTTGTATCATTTGAGATGTTTTGATAGCACTGAAACTCTTCATATAGGTTTTGACCACTTACACAGAAAAGATTTTTAAATTGAAATAAATTAAATTTAAAGAAATTCAGTTTCGTTTTACTTACAATATAGGTTTTTCTCCAAGTTAAATAAAATATTTTTACTTACAAACTTTTAAACCAAATGTTTTGGAAAGCTGGGTGAAAATTGTGTGAACAGACAGTCTCAAACTTGCCCTTTTCCTGGCAAATATTTGTTTTCAATGAACTGTCATTTTCTGATGAAAAAACCAGCATCTTGAAAAATTCCCAGCTTGGTCCCTTCCTGATCAACCTGCTTTACAAATATGTGTAAGGTGTATGTTTTTTGAAGCCATTCTTTAATCGCCTGGAACTCCAGATTCCCCTTCCTGCAGTCAATAGCCATCTAGCTATTGCATCCATATCATGACACCTTTCCCCTGGAGATATCATGATATCATCCCATCCCATAACACCTTATACGTCTGCTGCTTATCATACCTGGACCATTTCTATGGGCCTTCCCCTCTTTTGTAAAGGTGCTGATTTTCCTACCCACCCTCCAACAGGATTCTGGCTTCCCACTAGACTGCTTTTCCTCGCACAGCTGGTCTAGCTAACAAAATCAAGAAAAGATACAGCTTTTCCTATGTCCTATGGAAGGAATCGAGTAAAATCTCACCTACTTTCCCATGTCCACATGCTGCTACCCATGACCTTCTTGTCTCTTACGCACAGTTCTGCAGGACTCAGCTGTCGCCCTTGGTGACACCATAACCAAGCTCATTTGAGGATTTACTCATTAGATGTTGCATGCCAGGAATTTTCATGGGTATGAGTCACCAGAAAACCTTGCTGTTACTGGGTCTGTGACTTATCAGCAATGAGTACATGGCCTGGGACAGAATGAGAAGGCTTGAAGCACATCCAGCTCTTTAGGTTTAGATTACAGACTGGTAATCATGCTGGTTCTCTCATCTTGGACAAACTCATTTATTTATTCCTAGTAATCACAGTTGAGAGGGGGTTGTTTCTTCTTTTTGTATAAATTCTCTCTTCTGAGACTGTCAGAGGACACAGACAATTGCACTGGAGCAGTTGATATGTTGCATGTTGTCAGTCAATAACTGCCCCATCAGTTGCATATCAGTGGTGGAAAGGTAATGGGTTTGTTAACTCCGTGCCATTGAAAAGTGAGTCATGTCAGGAACTTTTGTCTCTAGCTAGCATTTAGTTATCAGTGGAGTTGTACTGGGATGTGGTAGGAAGAGCAGAACAGTCTCATTTTACAATGAAGAAGTCATGTGACAGCCGGAAAGTATTGAAGAGAAAGCCGAGAATAACAGAAGTAATCTTATAGAAAGCCCCAGCATCTACTCAATGTTGTTTGCTAATGGCTGTTGACAGAGATATTTAAGGGATGTCAAGGGCCTATTTCTGGCTTGCTAGGCTTTTTACAAATAGAGTTTTCTGACTTTCCTGGCTGAGAACAAGGAGCATCCAGAATATTTGCTACAAGAGAGATTGAGCTGCCAAAGATGAGTTTTTGCCATTATGGTACTCTCAGGTGATTGAGAGAGGGCTGGGGACAAGCAAGTCTTTCAGATCTTCCTCCCCACATAGCGGTTTTGAAGGCAACTTGTGGACAGCCTACCTAAGTGAACCTGATGGCCTCCAGACAGCACAAGACTCTCTGTCACGTACCAGACGGACTCAAGGAAAGCAGTTCTTGGCTGGATTTGGGGCTGCAGCGACAGGTTTGCTGTCTGCATAGGTAGCTGATCTGGGCCTCCAAGGAGTGGCCTTGGAGCACTCTTGAGGAGACAGGCCATGCATATTCACGAGGTCCAAATTAGGATTTGTGCTGCTCCTTTGCAGCTGGGGAGCTACACATGGTTGATTTTGGTACTTACGACTCAGAAAGAATAGGCTGGGGAGTCTTGGTGACATAAGGAATCCCTGAGACCCTGACCCTATGAAACACCTAATGTCACCTCTGTGCACTGGCTTATCTCTTTACATGAGATGTGGCTTCAGGTACGTGGGAGCACCTCCAGAATGATGGATACATGCCGTGGTGTTCTTTGGGTTGAATCATGAGTCTTTTGGAGTGGAATCTATCCCATCTGTGGTTTTGTGTGTGTATATATATTTATATATATAACATGTACTTCTTTTTAAAAAGCAGATAATCAGAGACGCAGTATTTCCAGTACCCCTGGATATAAGGAGATAATTCTGTCTTCGGTTAAATCAGAAATCTCCAAAAGTCATTACATACAGTAAATACACTTCTGAAAATTCCAGCATGTGCAAAATTTCCTCCTTGCTTTCTTCCTAGAATGGCTGCTAATCAGATGAGGGGAATAAAAATTAATATAAAGCATATTCAGACTTGGGTCACTGCCATCATTTAGTAATGGCTGGGCCTTATGGCAAAAAAAGGGCGGAGATAATACGAGGCAGCAAAGACTGTGCAATTTTAAGGGAAATTAAAATAGGAGGTGCAATGGAACAGATCTCTGGTTTTCCCTGCCACTGGAATGATAACATTTTTGTCTCCTCATCAATGAAGACTTTGTAAAGGAAGGAAAGGAAATCATCATGGTACTAAGGACTGAAGAGAGAAAATTCATAAATTAGATGAAATGATGGTCCACATGCAGACTTCCTGCTGCCAGCGATATTTGCATCTGTATAAGCACATAGATGTGATGGCATGTATTAGGAGACAGTAAGTACAAAAGTGGTAAGTTAGCTCTAAAAAATCCAGCAGAAAAGTGTATATTACTCTCTTCTGTAGAAATATGGGGAAGCCCCAGTTGGTTTTCCCGGGGTCTATGCAGACATTGTAGAAAGGAATCCCAGCCCACAGAAGACATAAACAGTCAAAAAGGGAGGGGGGAGAAGATGTGCGAGGAGTTATTGATAAAGCACAAATAAAACCCAGCTCTTCTGCCAGGAACATGTGTAGAGGATCCCATCGCTGTGCACTGGCTTTGGCTTCGCCATCAGTTTCCAGGAGAACCTCTGAGCACCGGTGTACAGCACTAGAGTTTGTTCAAAGCAGAAAGGAACCCAGGGCCTTTCAAAATCCACCTACATATCATCATTTTGATGAGGAATAAAAACACAATATAGCTGTAATTGAAACAGGGTGTGGTTAGAGCAAACCTCCTCACCGATGTGGGACCTGTAACAGTCAGCAGAGCACCGAGCTGGCAGTGACACGAGGGGTACCTGAGGAACAGGTGGGCTGCTCAGAGTATGCAGCAGAGGGGCCAAGGGAGGCTTTTCTCAAGTTGTGTGCTGCTGAGGGACTGAAACGCAGAAAGATGTTCCCCGATAGCCAGCACTTCTGCTCTGTACGTTTGAATGGAAAGGTCTATGGTTGGCAGTCCTGCTCTGATGGACGGCCTTAATTTTAATCGTTTGTAGCAGGGAAGGCTTATTCCCCACTCCCATCCCTTAAGGATTGCCCCCTCCAACTGATGGCTCTACCTGGGGACTCTGTGTGCGAAGGTATGTTATACTCTGAGTTAATTTGCATCCGGTTGAGCCTGGGTCTCTGCGTGTTCGGACTGAAGTCCTGCAGTAGATGTTGATTGGAAGGTTTTATTTCATATCTTAACAGACAACTCTACTGGTCCTATAATCTAGCTAATAGGCTAGTAATCAAAATGTCAGAGACATCAATGGATCTCAGCTGTAGACTGAAGTATTACGGTAGGAGAGAACAAGCATCTACTTGATCTAAGAAAGATCTAAATAAGAGCTGAAAGAAAATCAATTTTTCATGAATTAAAAGTGGACTGGATTATGCCTCAAGGGCAGGACCACATTCAGGAGGTGGCACTGCCCATAAGGAGGCCAGGAAAGGAGCCGTGACTGCCTTGTCTGCACACAAACCTATAATGCCCCTACCACCCCGCACCACTGCCCAAGGCCAGCTGTTCTCAGAGTGGGACCAGTCTCCAGCTTTGCTGCACACGAGAAAAATGCCAAATAAATTTATTTTAGCCTGGCTGCAAGCCTAGCATGTTTCCCTCAAGTTTGCTTTCTTGGGTTAAATTTCATCACTTTTTTGGTGCACTAAAACCTTTACACTGGCTTTCACCCCGTTCCTGTTGAAATCATTTTCTCCCACTGCAGAGCTCTGTGCTGCCTTCTCCTCCTTCCATGCTGTTGTGGAGGTGCTAGGTTGTGAAACTTAACCCTCCTTGTCCCACAGGACACGCTAACCTCAAACCTCTGTCCTGGTGGTGGTTCAGGCACCCCTGAGTTGTAGCAACCCATTGTAGCATCCCATAACTACTCTGCACTCAGTCTACTTCAGAGAGACTTCCAGTGCTCAGGGGTGCCGTAGCAAAACGTCCTCCTGCAGAGCTTCTTCTACTGATGCCTATGGCTGGGAATTAAGAATGGTTTAAAGTTCACCTGCACCCCAAGGAAAGTCTTTGTGTAATGCCGTGCACACAACTAGGGGTTTACGTCCATCCATGCATTCATTGGGGCTGAAACCAGTGGGAGATGCAAAGGTGGAGGAGATGAGAAACAAATGTTGTTATATTACCAACCAAACAAAAGTTCATGATCTCCTCTTGGAAGAGTGTGATTTTCTTCATGTGTACTTTTACCCTCTGCATAGTACTTTTTGCATTCTTTCTTCTTAGATTCATCTGTTGTAATGTTTTTTTCGGATACTGTGACATCTTTGTTTATGCTCTGTTTCTTTGTGATTGCTGTCTGCTGTAATACGTTTCTATGATAAGGACATGTAGCTGCTCTGTGTTTGGCATTGCCTTTTCCTTAAAATCTATTAGCGGTAGGAGCAAACCCCAGAACATAGCATTAACATTCTCAGCAGGTCAGAACTGATTTTAATTTTCTTTTTATAGATTCATATAAAGTACTGTTTACAATTCAGTACCTTGTAATCCTTTTTTGTATTTCTTTAATGCTTTTTGAAGGGACTTGCTGATTAAAGGAAAAATAAGAATATGGCAATTGCAGGTATCAGTTGGTTTTGGCATCTTAAGACAGCATTGAATGTTCCAAAGTCAAAGAATAGCCACTTCACAGCCAGGAATCTGATTTTTCTAAAGGATGCAAATGTCATCCCAATTTGAGAGCAGCATTTGAATATCCACATTGTAGATTGGAGTGGGCAAATAAAACAGCCCAGTTCTGCAAGCTTTTGATTTTAGAGGAAAGTGCATCATTGGGATGGTGCAGCTCTGGCCCTTACATTTAGTTTGAAGTAATTAAATAACTTGAAATAAAAGGACTATTTCCTTCTATGAGTACTTTTAACCTCTGCCCACAAGGTGTATCAGAAAGATGTTAAAATATCTAAACATCTATAAGTATTTCTCATATTTTGAGTTAATTGCAGCAATTTTAAATACTTTATAGAAGATAAAGCTATAATACATAAACACATATTACAGTATATATAGTGGGGCAAGTAAACATCTCATTCAGACTATATTTCCTATTGCTTTTGCATATAAGTGTTACAGTCATCATCATTTAGACTGTATTTACAGAACACATGGAGAACAAGACCACCAAATTTGCCTAGGGAAATTTGACTGGGCTTTATATTTTTGCTGCATTTGTGCAAGTTAGAAATGGTGTCTCGGCTTTGATTTGTATTTCCTGTTG
Source organism: Mycteria americana (assembly GCF_035582795.1). NCBI lineage: Eukaryota > Metazoa > Chordata > Aves > Ciconiiformes > Ciconiidae > Mycteria > Mycteria americana. The sequence continues at coordinate 63,267,355 of NC_134396.1, forward strand.
TTTGTCAGTTTGTGAAGAAACATCCGTGTTATCTATGTATTGCAGGAAGCCTGCACTCCAGCTGGTCATTATGCCTGTGCTAAAAAAGCATATAAACTTTTTAATTTGCAGCACTTTCATTTTAAAAAATGTGATACCACTATTTCAGTAATTCTGCCATTTCTTTTTCCTTTACTTGTGTACATCAAAAAGTACTGTCTGCTGCTGAAATTTTTACTTTCTTTGCTTTGTGTTCAATAGTCACTGATTTTTACCAAGGAATTGTGAAATCGTTTACCGCAATTATCTACCAAAAGCTCCTGAGCTTTGTTATTTATGTTGCTTCTATTTTTTTCTCACCTCCTATTCCACAAAAAGATTCCATATGCATTTATTTTCAGGCAGTTAATTATCCCCAGAGATCAGATGTTTGGCTGATTCATAGAGAAATTTACAGCCTTCCTCACTGCCGTGGTTTTTCGAGTAGGAACTAGTTTCCAGATTTCACCTTCTTTCCTCTTATGATCTGATTCTCATTATGAGTAAGGGCTTCATCTCACCTCATTCTTGCATGACTCCAAGATTTTCACTGTAGGTAAGGCTGGGGTTTATTTTATATATATATAAATTTATATCTCTATGTGTATATATATTTTTTATATCTATCCAGAGAAATTTCTATAAAAATATGCTGTTGACTTGAGTTCTCTGTAGAATTTTTAAAAATTAGTTTACTTTTTCTTTTAAGGTGGGATGGTACAAAAGTATTGTGATCCTTATAAGTAACTGTGACAATCTTTTTTCAGATAATTCATTTTAGCAAAGGGCACTGTGATCCTGTTGATAGTAACATGTGGAAGTGCATAGCTGACAAGATAGAATTTTATAGCCATTACCTAAGAAATTGCAATTTTTCAACAGTTTCATTTTTTTCCAGTTTTTCATATTCTTTTCAAATATTGCCCAAAGCTGACATTATACTCTTGTTAGAAAATTAAGCAAGCACTGTGTCCTCTTCAAAGGAAATCTGGGGTAAAACAGCTTGTGAGAAGATTGCTGCCTGCATTGAAGGGATTTAGGACGTGTCCTCTGATCAGACCTGTTCTTAAATAATGAGTTTTCAAAGTTATAATCTGCGAAGGGACATACGATCATCTGAAAAATATAGTGCTTTGTTCTCAACTTGTACAACACCAGCAATTATGCAGAAAAGTAACACAAAGACTTTGGAGGACACAGTGAGATCCACAGTAGGGCACATTCATTCCATCCCACATGGACAAAATGGGATTACCTCCCTAAACCTCACAGGGTAATCCCTAAACATCACTGCTCTAATGGCTACCTTTTTTAAACTTACTTCCTTTTATCTTACTTGCCGTCATTCAGAGGCTTCTGCCCTACCTATCAGTAATTCAGAATTATTTGTAATAGGCATATGCAGAATTCTCTACAGTACTGTGTATGTATGCAATTGTTTTAATATCATTTTGCAGGAGGTTTGTTGGTTGGGTTTTTTTTCCAAAAAACTGCAACAGACTTTTCAGACTTCAGCAGAACCATGAGTTAATTGCAGGCATATTATTGTTGATAAGTGATATGGAGCATACTTGGAACATCTCGGTCTTCTGTAGGCAGCATAAACAGCATTTGGTCTGGTGATTTTCATATTCAGAAACTCTCACTTTAAATAAGGGGTGGAGTGCTTTGTGGCAGCTTTGCATTTGTTGTAACAAGAAAAAGGCATATAAGCTCTCTCTTTGACACCCAAGATCAACTGTTTAAATGCTATTGGTGTTTCTTTCTTTACCCAAAGCATTTTTTTCTTCTACTTCTTCAAGTACAAAAAAAAGTAATTTAAGAACAATAGTATGTCCAGTTCCTGAGGAGTCTCAGAGCTTCTTCTTTGGAGAGGTGGCTTAAATTAAGCAAATCAAAACATGTTTCACAGGCTGGATATAAAAATGGCTGGTATTCTCAGAGGATTATGTTTGCTCACTTTATTCAAACCAGCAACTGGCAAATGTCTGCAAGTTTTCTGTTGGCACTAAGGTTTGGTCCAGCTCTGAATCTGGTGAATGATCATCTGATGCCTCTGCAAATTACATAACCATCCTTGCTTCCTGCAGTCTCCCTCTTGTCCTCATCTTCAGTCCTTCCCTGGAACGAATCCTGCATCCCACCCACTTCTCTCCCTTCAACTCTGTTCCCTCCCACCCAACTCTTCCTGCCATGAGTTACAGATCTTCTGTGTCATGCTGTCCCTTCCTGCAAGCATCAACTCTTCAGGGGGGACAAAAGCAAATCTCCGCTCACTAGCCACACTGTCATTAGCCAACTTTCTTGCTCCTCTGGAAATAAAGGCTAGAATGATCTTCCCTCTGTTGTCTATGGACACCTTGCTTTCAGCATGAGAAGGTTTTAGCCAGGACAATTGTGACAATCGTGCTTTTATGGGCCTTGTTGAAAACAAGGTATTTTCCAAGGGTTCCAGAATTTCAGCACAGATGTTCAGAAAGGAGCCACAAAGTTGGATGTTGGGGACATTTTTAATGGTAGCAACATTTTTATGGTAGTAACATTTTGCCCTCCCTACTTTTATATAAACATTTTTCCTCCAGTACAGGATTTTTGACACCCAGACAAATTAAATCTTTATAATATGATGGGAGTTTTTATTTTATACTTTTTGCTTATTTTGTGGGGAAGTGAGCTTCTTTTGGTAATATTTCTGATACCTTTTATTCTTTGTTACTGATGAAAAAATTAGGTATCTACTGATGGGCATCAGTCAAAAAATTACTTTTTTCCAACCTAAAATGGAAATAATTGGACATCTGTGGATTTGTACACCCAGATGAGAAAGCCAAATATTAAATTAATGTATTAACAATGTTTATAGTTTTATTACCCTGTAATTATATCATACCTTCTGATTGTTTTCCTTTTCATCCCAGTCTATAAAATGTAGCTGCCTGAACCTGTTTTGAATGTCTACACTTCTAGTGTTAGACCTAGTGATGTTTTGCCAGATTCAGTGGAAGAAAAGGCAGTTGTAGGGATGGAATTGTTACTCTGGAGAGTGTCGATGCCTGCCAGCCATCAGAAGGTGAACTAGAGACAGCTGGAGACTTGGTTTGGGCCAATAGCTATGTTTGGCATCCTTTCTGCCAGGCTGAGTGGAAGGACTAATTAAATGCAGCCTTGAGTAGCAGTGACTGGAAAGTTACAGCAGGGCTAAGTTGTGTAGTTTCAGGGATTTAAGTGGTGCTAGCTGCAAAAACACAGGGAGAGGGGAAACGTTTGTCAACTAAGCCAGCAAAAGAAGCAATTGTGGGTACGGTCCTCTCAAATGCAGAGCCCTCTGAGCACACTGTTGACTGAAATGTACTGCTGTTGTTAATTTCTGTTAGATTCCAGGAAAACCAACTTTGTATATATCTATATTTTTCTTAAAAAAAAATCCAGAAAACTGAAAATTATTCATATTGTCAGCTTACCTTCCTAAATGAAGTAACTCTACAAAAGCCAGCATATTGGCTAATCACTGAAGCCCAAGATGAAACCTGATCATTACTTGATCATAGCAAGAGAGTTCTTCTGATAGTTTGATGACCCACCATGACTGGGCTTGGCTTTGTTCATGCTTGTGGTGCAATGGCTATTTCATCCTAAAACTCTACTTTCCATGCCATAGAAGAACTTGTGTTTTAGTTATTGATTATTTATTAATTTAAAATGCTAACATGCATTTTATTTTTATTTTATGACTGAATTTAAATGTTAATAAATATTAAAATAGAGGTTATGCACTGATTACATTGGACCACTTTCATTAATAGTCTGAGTTCCTTCTGTTGATTTTTGACAGCAGCTTCTGCAATGAATGTCCCGAAGAGCTTCATGGAAAACAATTCATTATCCACATAATTTCATAGAAGCAAGGCAGCATTTTGCCATTGCTACATCTATCTGCTGCAACTGTCTGTGGGGTGGAAAATGGGAGGTTTTTGGCACCAAAGCAATCGTGTGGTAATTTTTAGGAGGAGTACAAAGCAATGTTTTCAGTTGACAATAAATGCAGGACAGTTGGGCCAATGAAATAAGAGAGATGCCTCCACTTTGGAAGAAAAGCTGCAAGGCTTTTAATGATTACTTGTAAGCAAGATTTTGCTTTTATATGCCACCTGACCATCTCTGAAGTTTTTATGGGTAAGTTGTATAATTCATGCTACACAGTTTATAGCAAACGTACAAAGCATTGTCTCACCATATACACCTGCCTTCAGTGAGGACAGCTGCCTCCAAGTGGGCAGTTAAACAGAGTTAGAAGAGAAATATCTCAGTTCTGGTTGAAGTAGTATGACAATCCTGCAGGTGGAGGCTACCTAGCTTTCTGGATTGAATATGATATTAGAAACCCAGTGGTGGGAACTACAGAAAAAACATGCAAACAGATAAAATTCCTCCTCCTCAGTTTCAGCTAACTTTAGATGTTTTCCACACCACGGTTACCAGTTAAGTTTTTCTAGTATTGCTCCTGAAACCACCTCATCATCAGCTGACTTCCATTTGAAGGGAGCCTATGGCTGAATTTAGTGGAACAGCCTGCCTCACTGGAGAATTGGATAGAGTTTTAGTTAATAACTGGAGAGGGATGGCCATCTGATATATTCCCATAAGCCTGAATTGCTGATGCTTAGCTATAGGAGCACCAGCCCAAGCTGTCTGTCAGTTTTGGCTTATTGTAGATCAGAGAGCTCATCCTCACTGTGTTGGCCATAGAACCATTGCCTCCAACTCTAAGAGCTGAGCAGTGCATTATTCATGGTGCATTTTTGTAAATTAGCCACTTGCATTTAAGAATGACAGAAAATAAATGTTGAGCATTGTACAAAACTTCTGTCAAGTGACTTGACCGTGGGTGTAGAGGGGTGGTTAGGAAGGAAGGTCAATAAACTGATGCATAAACTGCGTCAGGGGAGGGAGACCACGTTTTTCCTCTTCCTTTACCCCCTGTTCCCCAGATACTCCGTTGGAGGCTCTCTGGCTAGGACACAACGCAGAGCAGTATGAAGATATGTGTGGCTATTTGTTCTCTATAGAAGACTCGGCTCTGACCTTCACTCAAACGGCAGAGCTGTGCAGATCTTAAGGTAGAATTTCCACTGCTACCTGTGGGAATTTTACCACGGGAAAGAGTACAGGTCTGGGCCTGGCATGTGAGATTGGTCTGTGTTTGCCAGGGGTTTTGTTGACACTGAAGTTCCTAAAGAGAGATAACCATTATGATGGCCAATTGATACTTAACAGTGTCCTGTCTGGGCTTGCCTGGACGTGTGAGTCACTTGAAATGCTTTTTGCTTTGAGTCAATCGTATCGCTTCTGGCACTGGAATTTTTAGCAGAGACATTTGCTGATTTTGAAATCTTTTGAACATGCAAGCAATGCATTAATTTTTGGAGCCAAACATAGCCTTGGCTTGCTGTGATGGTGCAAACTGGGCACTGTCTTGGAGGTGTTTTTCTTCAGCCCTTGATCCTACATGTAATGGACTTGGGACCAAACATGGTAACTTTAAATGGTGCATCTCAGGGCTGTGGTTCAGGAAGTGGCTGCTGCCTTGGCACCTCTATCCTTCTTCTGACTGTGCTCCAGTCATTATTGTGGAATTTCCTCTCTTTCCTCTCTTATAAATGTAATTCTTGGCCCCAGGTCCAGCCACACATTTTGCATGGGAGTTACTGTATTTTGCTCCCATTGGACTACTCACATGCTTAGAAAAATGCATGTGGTAAGGGCTTTGAGTCCCTGAGACCTGAAATCCTCATCCTAAGATAGCTACATTACATTACCAATTAGAACAACTTGAAAGCTGCCAAGCAATGTGACTGATGTACCATTAGTTGTGATTTTCAAAGCACTGGATTTAGAGAGATTTCTTCCCTGAAAATTAAACAGAGTATTAAGAGAATAATGTGGGCAGACTTCACCAGACAATTGGGATATTATGCATTCTGGTTGATCCTTTGATCCACCTTTCAATTGCCATGTTAAATAAAATTTATGCTGAGTACAAACGTGTGAAATCTCCTATCTATTCCTTTGCTGTTTCAGCAAGTGCATATGTCTTTGTCCCATATATCCGGCAATTTCAGTTCCTCCTGTGTCAAAGTTTGGAAAGATTGCTCATTTAGTAGCTTGGTTTGCAGGACTGTAGTCATAAATTACTTATTGTCAGACCTAATGTATTAAGGACAAGAAAATGATGTGTTATTTAGATATGAAGTGTATATGTAAGAGGCGGCATAATTCTGGTGGGTTTTTTTTCCAAAACCTTAAAAACCAAATTTCATGGACATTTATGTATTAAAATGAATTGATGAATTAGCATGAATGAAATACAGTATTTATAAACTAATTATACATGACTTTTATTGCAATCCAATTTTTTAGAATAATGTCATCTGTATTCCAGCTTCTGCATTTTTCAAATATTATAAAGTTCTTTGTAGTAAAATCCCCTTTGTGGTATAACAAGCAAGAAAGAATCTGCCTTTCAATTCTTATATTCAGAATGTAGTTCTAGGTCCTGATCTTTGAAAATGTTTGTTCATGGGTCTCATGCAGAAGTCCCACTTGAAATTAGTAAGCCCTTAGGTGACTGAGGATTGTCCACAGATGTACGGATTGTAGGGCTGAAACTTTACTGTGTCTCAGTTGAAAAACAAAACAAAACTGAGACCAGTTTTCCCTATATGGAAGGACTGGCTAAAATCACTTCTCCGTAAATGAAGAGGTGTCTCTACAGTCATTAACTAGTTTTAAAAAAAGTATTTTGGGAGAGGGTGAAGACAGAAATAACCACAAAACAAAGCTGTTTATTAATCTTTACTGGGAAATTATTACATAACTTTGGACCCACAGCTTAATTTTCATTGCTTTAATCCTTAGAGTGGAATCCTCAGAAGGGGAAAGCTTTAGAAATATTTCCTTTTTACTTTGTTTAAATTGATTTTGTTTCACTGGTTTGGTAAAACAAAGAGCATGAACAAAGAGCACTTCTCCCTGTTAGATGCTAAAATGCACAAGTATACTGTCTTCATGCATTCATATTCTGCACTTAAATTAACTGAAGCCTATGGCAAGATTACATTTTCTTGACTGGATTTTTCTCAGATTTATCACTGGAGCACAGATTCGCATTTCAGAAATCTAGCAAATTATGCAAATGGAGCCCAGGCTGTGCTGCTGTAACTGCAGTGGTCCTCAGTGCGTCCCCAGAATCTTCCCAAAGAAAAAAGTTTAAGATGCAATGACAGAAATGTGAAGTCCCTATAAGAGACTCTGCTTGTGTAAATTGCTGTTAAAAACCTCTATGGTAGGTGATTGTGCACTGCCTTGGAAGGCCTGTTTGTTTCTACCAGCACATTTTTTTTTAAATTATGTTTCATCCAGATTTTTTTGCTGCTAATTAAGTCAATCTCTTCTTTCCTGGGCATGAAGAGCAATTGATCACTTCATTAAAATCTTTTTTACATAACCTTCCATCTCTGTCTTTTTATATCCAAGTTAAACATATCCACTCATCTCACTTTTGACTCTATAGATTGTGTTTCCCTGGACTGTTATCATTCTTGTTTTCTGAGTGCTTTGCAATTATCTGTCTTAAAAAATCAGATCCAAGAAAGGATACAGCACTTAACTGTCATGAATGTAAGAATAATTAGCTCCCAAATCTGCTATATACCACTCCTCTGAATAACATCCCAAGTTCCTTTTCCTGATTCTTTCTAAGGAGCTTATGCTGTGCCCTATCTCATTCTATATTGGCCAGTTTTCCTGAACAAAGGCTTAATATATTGGTCTATTTCAACCAAATTTGATGGATGAATGCATGAGGATCCATAGTTCTTATTAGTTTTGTGAAAATCAATGTCTGGGCAGGTAACAGAGAGCTCAGCTACCCTCCTAGAGATACCTGACTGGTTGGAAGGTTGGCATCTATGTCCTGTCCACTCTGTCACAATTCACATCTGGCTTCCTATTGCCTAGGCATGCGAGGCAGAACAGGGAGCATAAAGAGGGGGATTTGAAAAATGTGGGAGTGTTTTGGGGAGGAGATGCAACTCGGGAGGGAGTAGCTGCAGCTGTTGGTTTAGAAGAGAATAAATGCAATTTCATATTTCATTAGTTCCGCTATTGAGAGATTTGGAGGGGATTTTTGTTTGTTTTGATTTGTTTTGCTTGTGGGTTGGTTGATTGGTGGGTTTGTTTGTTTGTTGTCAAAAGCTTTGACCTCCTGGCTAATTTTCAGACTGTCATCCACTGTAATTCCTATATGATTTCCTTCAATTATACTACTGTGCTGCCTGCTGGTTTATGTCCTCTTCCTAAGTGCAATTTGCAATTCAAAGAATATACTCTCAAAAGAAAAAAAAAGTTTGGGGGAATTACATGAGTTACTGAAATACAGCATTTAGATGCACTTGCTGGGAAGTGTTAGTTATTGTACACTATAGGACAGAAAAGAAAAATGTTGCAAAAAATTGTCTTCCTATACCCTCACTCCACCGTACTTATTCCTGCGGGATGCCCAGACATCCTTTCAGCAGCCTGAATTTACTTTGACTGTGCTTTTACAAAGTTTGTACCGAAATATTTAACATACACCATTCCTTACTCAACCCAAAAGCTATGTTTACTGTGTAAAAACTCTTCTGTAATATGAATAGATTAGGTCAGTCTGCCGAGACTCCTGTTGCTCTGAGGAGTGGAACAAACTGAGCAGGGAAAGAGACTGATGATATTCTCACTACTGTTACAATGATCCCCTTTAACTCCAAGGTTACGCGTGCACTTGGCATGCTGGTGAAAGAAGTTTTATTCTGTTGCCTGGGAGGAACATGTTGTTTGGATAGAGAATTTCAGCCTGCAGAACTCGGTACTTCCAAAAGAGTAGGGATAATTCAAGTTTAACAGCAAAAAAGACTATGAAATAGACAAAAGTCAACTATTGCAATAATATCACAGTTTAGTTGTTTAGGATTGATACAAATTAACTGCTGATTCTTGCTGCTTATACTCTTCTTCCTTTTCCACTCTTACTAATCTGATGCTGTACTCATAATTCAGAGAAACTGTAGTAAGATAAATATGACAAATTCCAACTGTAAATATTAGCATGTGCAAATGCTGTATACAGCTGCAATATTTGCATTTACAGTGCTTATAAAATATGCCAGAGTAGACAAAAGGTGCACAGCTGTTCTATTCATGGCTTAATTTTGGAATTATAACAGAATGTTTATTTGGTTTTTGATTAGCTGTGTTGTAGAAAATTAAAGCTTTTCCCTAAGTACTGGAAGGCAAGAAATCAGTTGAAGAGCAATAGAAATTTTTTTTTTTTTTATTACTTGAAACAGACCATTTGGTTATATTAATTGCTTGGTGTGGTGGGAAAATAGCTGTACTTTTCATGTTCTTTTTAATGTCAGAGATCAAATTGAAGCATATTACATTGTCAAAGGCAAAACTCCTATTGCTTTTAAAAGAACGGGCATTGGTCTGAAAAGGTCATTTTGAAACCAGGCATCATTGCACATCCTGTCTACACTGAGAAGGAAATTGGGAGGATGTGAACTGACAGAGATACCCAGTGCTGAAAACCAGGTCTTGCACATATGCAGTGTCACAACTATTCACAAGAATTTTCACTTTGCTTGTTGGTTATGGTGGACAGAAGTGAAGTAAAAATATGTGATCATCTAAGACTCATGTAAGTCACCAAAACAGATATTAATGTTTTGGAAATAAGTAGAGCGCATGTGTTGACCATTGTTCCTAGGTTGAATTTCCTCTGGAGCAGGCAATCATAAGGATGACAATGTTCTCTCTCCTTTATATAAGCACGTGCACACATGCATGCATGTGTATGTATATAGATGTATAAATTATATATTGACATTGCACAAAATTCAGATATGGCAGGGAGAGACCATAAAGCTGGGACAGAAACATTTGTGCAACCACAGTCTGAACTCTAGAATTGCCTACTTAACATTACATAGGGTTTTACCTGATGAACACAGCCCCTCAAGCATAAATGTAGCAAAACCAGGCTTGAAGATTTCCCTAACATTAAAAGTCTCACACATTCCCTGGGCTCAATGAGCATTTAAAAACTAAGAAACTAGCATGCTAATTCAATGCTGAAGTAATGCTGAGAGCCTGTTTCACACGGATAAAAATTTCATACAAATTTTCTTGATTTCAGTGTATTTGTCACTGCAGTCTCTGCTCCTTTGTATTTGGCCATTTTTAGAGGGAACTGAATTGATTTTAGTCCAGAGGTCCCTGCAGGAGTTTCTCAGGATGCATATATAGTACTGGCTGTCCACCTTGTTTCTAGAAACCAATTTAAATAAAAGCACTAAAAATAGACTTATGATAAGAGGCTTCTTTATAAGCTATTATATCAGCATTTGTGTGAATAGGGAAAGGAAAGAGGAGGAGCCTATATGTTTCTGTGCTTCTGTGTATGTACCAAACACAGAAATATGCACATGCAAATATATAAATTTATATATAAGCATACATAAAATAGCAAAAGTGAAGGCTGGCCTATAAAGCTCAATAAAATTTTGATGACTATGAAAAACAAGTGTGTCTTTTCCTTGAAGTGAGACAGACTTATGGACTTTGTGGCCTGCAAAACAACTTTCTGTCATTTTGGATTCCTCCCATGTAGTAGTGTCTGAAGCTTTGAAAGATTCATTTCACTTCTTTTCCTTCCCATTTCTTCTCTGGTCTTATGCAGTGCTCAGAGGCACTTTGCAAAGGAAAATGCAGTATATAAAGCTTCAAATGGATAGAGTTTGGAGTGGCAAAGGGAACCACAGTGTGAGCAGAGTGGTGTAGGCTGTTCTTCAGGGGCAGGCTGTGGCTCCATCAGACCCTCCTCGCTGGTGTCTGGTAGAGAAATGGCCGTTCCCAGCTTGTACACGTAGCCTGCAGCCGTGTGTGTAAAGTTACAGCTCGGCATGCCTCAGAGCCACCGCAGGCTGTCGGGTTTAGAGGAGTGGTATCCAAGATTAAATTGTTCCTGCCAGTCTTTGGAAGTCTAGTTCTGCTCCCAGACTTTTTCCTGATTCTGGTCCACATTTTGTGTCCCAAAGACCTGTAGGATGGGGCCTGTGTTGTTTGCCCAATAATAGGTTGCGGTGTGAATTTGTTGGCCGTGTTTTCTCTGAAGTGTCACAGCTGATCCTCTTTTGCTTCTTCCATGTATGCCAGTGTCCTTATAAATTTGATACATTTGAAGCAGATGATTCTGTTCTTCCCACTTCTTATCCCGAGTTCAGGACACTGGATCCTGGAAGAACTTTGTTTAGATGGTGTTTTTGTTGGATTTTTTTCTTTATTTACTGCTTTCTTTGTCTGTATAGATTATTCAGACTTACACTTACACACAGCAATGCAAATGTGTGAATGCACTTATAGGGGAGGTCAAAGGCTTTGCAAAAATAATTGCATCTTTCTTTCCTGACATATTTAGCATGTTTTTTCATTTGCACACTAGGTCTCCCTTATTTGCCTATTTTCTGATATCATAGGAAGTATAGCATTTATTATTTTACATCCTTTGTTGTAATGAAAGAGAGTGTTCCTGTGTAGGAGTAAAGGTGGTCTTCTGAGCAATCACTGGACATTGTTTGGTTTGATAGATCTCCCATAATTGTCCATAAGGCTATGCAATACTGTGATTGAACTTCATATTCCTGCTCTAATTTATAACATTTTAAGGCATATTCCCTCTCACCTAACAAGTAGGTACATGGTAAGTGAGCTAGTAATTTCATTTTTAAAAAAATCAAAAGAGGTACAATTGCAGTGCATGAGTCTACCACCCTTTTACACTAAAAACGGGTTGCTTGGATGAGTAAGAATGACTCATGAGAGCTTACTAATGCTTAAAAAACCTGACATGAAATTTAACTTAAATTTTAAGCAATATTAACAGAAATTTCAGAAGTAACTTAAGTTGCTGTGGGATCCTTTATAAAAGAAGTCATGGTATGTAATGTCTGGGACTGTCACAGATCTGGGTTACACAACTTGCTTAGGTCTTTTTCTTCCCTCCTGTTTATAAATTGTTGGTGGGATAAGATGCAAAAGTTCCTGCAAAATCTTTGGCCTTTCTTGGGGAGCTTGTTCACACTTTCCCATTACTCTGTGTGCGTGAATATAACATGACCTGCACACATCATGGTGTTTACATAGCCCCCTGTGACATCACCATCTTATTTAATTTTTCACTGAAATTCTATGGAAGTTTGAAATTGCAATATGCTTTCTTTAATAAATTATTTTTGTCATGTATGATTGTTATCTTGTGTGGCTTTTGAAGACTTCTATGCCAATGGATTAGTTCTTCTTTGTCAGTGATTACATTTTTTCTTAGGCATTGAAATAATTTTTAAAAAAAGGAAGGAGGGCATTTTGACTGCCTTGTGATTATGACCTATTTTGGGACAGAATAAAAACAACATGATACAAATTAAAAAATACAAGATTGAAAAAATTGTTAACCACATACTCGTATGTCTGCTTGAAAAAAAAAAAAAAATTATCTGAATCAGTCCTAAAAGTATAAATCAGGAGGAATGTTACAGAAAGCTGAGTTTTGACATGCAAAGTGTAAGCCCCAGGAACTACACTTTTGTTTTAGGGAATGTAAGGGAAATAACTCTTTAATTTCTGAAGAAAAACATTTAGAGGCCTGTACTTTACCTCTGAGCTTCCTAATAGTATCTTGCCAGCCAACTTCCCTGTTGGCTTCAGCTGAGAGATTTGCGAAAGAATCAATAACATAAAGTGAAAGTGGTTTATGTAAGTAGGAGTGCATAATGTATAAACAACGCTTTATTAGTAAGCACTAGTTAGAGAAGCACAGGCTAATATCAATCCTGCTTGAAGTCAGTAAGATTTATCTCTGATGTTAGTCAATACATAACAGGATCAGGCCCTTTGTAGCATGGAGCTTTGATGCTGCACAGGTTTGTCTTTGAGACTGTTTCTACATAACAATAATTAAAATTCAGAATAGCAAACTTCCCTCCAGTTAGGTAAAATGTACTGTATATACTTGTTCTAAAACAGCAACAGGTAGGTTAGAATTCCATAAATATCATGGTAACATGAAAAAGAAATAATTTCTTCTTATACTGTTACAGATTTTTCCACTGGTTTCTGCAAAAAGCAATTTATAGCATACCTCTGCCCAGGCATGCATTCAGAAAGGTGATTTTCAGCAAGCCAAATAATATTTTCTTCTTCATGAGTGAAGTTGCTTTGCCCTCACTACGGACAACAAAACTTCAAGTACTCTGAAATTTTATGCATGAGACATTTCCAGGACGAAGAGTATCATTTTTGCAAAGAGGTTTTATGTAAACCTCAAAACCTGAAAAAAGCAAAAAGTTTGCATTCAACCTTACAAGATCATTAGTATTAAGCATGACTCAAAAGCATACAAAGATGGGGAGAGCTGGTTTTGAAAAATTTCAGAATCAACTAAAAAGGTTTTCTGGGTTTACCAAGCCTGGTTCTGCCAAAATGTGCATTCTGGACAATTAAAAAATAGATAGGTACACTGTGGAGGTGATTGAAAGCGAGAGTATTTTTTGTTTGTATATGACCCATTTTCATAAATTACGATAGTATAGTGCTTAAGACATCAAACATATGACTTGAGCTGATTTAAGAATCTCAGATTTGGTAGCAGGGAGATAATTTGTACCATCATATCTCAGTCCAGTAATGCACTTAAGCACATCCTTGCTCTTAGCATGTGCAGAGCTGCATGCAGTACATACTTGCACATTTGGTTGGATCTGTAGCTTTTACTGTTCTTTCCTTAAAACAATTTGCAGCTGCTCATCACAAAGCATTGTGCGCTAATGCAGACAAGAGGCTACTCCAGTCTAAGTCTTACCCTCTTCTTATTTGCACACTGCCAAGAAGAACAAAGTTTGCCATGAAGATGGCTGGAGGAAAACCTGATAATCACCATAGGTTTTAAAATGCTTAATAGTTACTAGGTTCTCAGGTAACAATACACCTACTGGTAAAAATCCTATTAAAAACTATTCAATAGAAATCCAGACAAATGAAATCTAAAGACATCAATTTAGTGTCTAGTGCCCAACGTGCTCACAATGAGTTTTAAAAAACTTTTAGCCAAAAATGGAAGACTCTTTTTTTCTTTTCCCCCTTTTTCTCTCTCCCTGGTCACAGGGAACTGATGGCCACAAGAGACATCATGTGAGCCTGTCCCTGGCCGTGCATCAGATGCCTTGAGCTGATGGCCAGGTGAAGCGGTAGACATTTTTGGTCTCCAGCATGCTTGGCAACCCAACTTGGGGATTGCTGTTTGTAGCGGCAGGGAATGTGCCAGCTTTCGCAGATCCGTACTTGCAGGAGGAGCGCTAGACCTGCAAGGCAGCACCCTGCCATCCAGCTCCTGGCTGGCACCGGGGCTCTGTGAGTAATCCTCTGGTGGGGGACGCATTCCAGCTGAAGGGAGCCGTCTCTCGTCCCTCGGCCCCCAAGCAAACCCAAAATGAGTTTCCATGGGAAGAATTAGGGGCTCACCAGGCACATGGGGCTCTTGAGACCGGTTCTTCTGGAGGTTTTTGAGGAGCAGTGGTACCACATACACTTAGGTAGGATAGGAGGAATTTGTCTCGGGTGAAGGAACCAGGGTGAAGGGGCCAGCAGGTCTGCTGGCCCCTCTTGGCTTGCTGGACGCTGAGCTGATTTCAAGTCCCAGCTGAGTGTAAAAGGCACGTTCCCATTTCTCCTCGGCATCAGGTCAGCAGCAGAGAAGTGTAGACAGCTATGCTAAGTCCAAGATGGTGGGAAAACCAGCTTTCTCATGCTCACCAGCAATGTCACCTTGGTGGTCCGTGCACAAGGTGTACGGCCAAGGGCAGGGTCAGCAGTGGTCATGGTGCCCCTGTATCACCCACAGCCAAGCCAAACACCTGAGAGGTACGTGGAGCAAACCGCAGGGCAGCGGGTGTATCAGGCAGCGCTCAACAGGTGAGCAGGCAATACAGCCTTGCCATCGCTCATCCTTACGCCTGAAAGCAAAACTCATTTTCCATGTATTGTTTATTCTACTGCCAGTCCTCTGAATCACCATGTCCTTCGCTGCTTCCCCCTCACTTGTACGCACGCCTAGCTTGCATGATGTTTTTTAAAATATTAGAAAAAAATCAAAGTTTGCTGCCTACAGATGTTTTGGGATATTCCTTGTATAACCCTGCCTTTGCCCTCTTCATTGGGTAAGGCACACGGTACAGCAGAAACAAAAACATGTGACCTTTTTCTTGACCTTTATGCTAATAGCTTCATACTAACCGGCAGGAATAATTTCAAAATACCAGGAAAGCAATTAAAAGAAAAAAACCAAACTTGACATGTAATAAATAATTTAACACCTCACCCTAACACAACCTGCAACGTCTTTCAGTCACATTATGGATGTATACTCATCAGTTTTTGTGGTGCTTTGCATAAATTTCATTAGTAGGAACAGAGTAATATTAAAACACACACATATACACAATTTTCTGGCTTTTCAGTTCATTATGAAATACTTCACCTCTGGGCAGATGACTAATATGCTATTAAAATTCTCTATCCTTGAGTTGTGTCATAGCCAAAAAAGGGGTGCAGTCACTCACAATCTTTATTAAATGAGCTGAATACACCCACTCAGGGAAAATGCTGTTGTATGACTTTAATGTGTCCTATGGCAGCGTTAACACACCTTTGGGTCATTTAGCTCCATGTTGTGGAGCTACAATAATAACTCCATAGTGAAAACTGGGGGAAATTTCCATTATAACCCCGTGCTGTGTAGTTTGGGAGGCATTACCCAGAAGTTTTAAATTTCAGATTAGCGGAAGGAAAACTTCGACTGCATGTTGGATTGTGGCAGCTCATATTTGGACCTGGGGCTGCCCGACAGTCCAGTACAAATGACAGTTGTTCACTGTCATAACAAGGTAGTTGCTTTTGTTCTGTAATAAAAGGGAGGCGTGGACAGTTGTATCCCAATGCTAGCCAAATTTGGGTGATCCCAGTTCAGATCCTCTCTCTGCCAAAGACCCCACATATAATTTTCCTTATTTTCCTGGATCTTTGGTTTCTTATATGTGAACCAGGATAATGAAACTGCTTTTTTGCTGCTCCAGCTTGCGGTGGGTTGCATGAGCCTGATCTGCAGAGGCTGGCATGGTGCCCTCTCCAGCATACCAGGGCTGTGCCTGGAAGCAGGGAGTTTGATTGCTGCTGAGGTGTTGAGGTGCTGCAGCACTGCAGCTAATTCCTCTTACATTGCTGCTTAATCAAAGGATAAAACCAGCACTGAGTGTTTGGTGTAGCAGGTCGCTGCTGCAAACTATGGAGTTTGTGTATGGGGGGATACAGTGAGCTCTAGTAAACCATGTGCGTGGGGCAATACAATCCTGAAGAAATTTTTAGTTTCAGTTTTTCTGTTATAAAATTGTAATCTTCTTATGGATTACTCTTTAATAGAATAGATATTAAACTTGAATAATTTCCTATTGATTTTATTATTAATTCTGTCTAGAACTAGACATAAGCTCCTTTTTTTTTCTTTTAAACCAAAATGTTCAGGAAGAGTCGAAAACATGCAACCGCTGTGAATGGTGAATAGCAAATCCAAACGGCTTATATAATACACAATATATCAGGAAACCTTTTGTGAATACAATTTAGACCAGAACCAGACTATTTTCAAGGGGGGATAGGAGACACTTCACCTTTCTGCCCATTAAAATTTCTCTATAAAACACAAGATGAATTAAGCTAATAATTTCAACAGGAAGCAGTTTTCTCTGGTAACTTGGGTTTAAGAAATTGCTTCTTTGTCACTGCAACTTCTTTGTCTATGCTTAAAGCTGGCCCTATTAAATGTTGCATGAGAGTGACTCAAAGGCATTTAGAACACAAGTCTAATTACCCATACAGGACCAAACTTGACAGAAAATTTGGGATATTGTTCTGGCAGTAGCTGACAGTGACGACACTGACAATAAACTCACCTTATGAACAAACCTATTCGGTGTGTTGTTATGAATGGAGAATCATCTGATTCGCTTGTGTTTAGGGATATATTTTTGTATGGGTGGGAAAATTATTTTTAAATTAAAGAAGTGATATTCAGGAAGTTTTTTCTAATGTTCGCAGTTTTTTTCCAAGCTTGCACTTCTTGAAACGAACTTGGAATACTGTAGGGGTTTTATTTTGTAAATGAAGAGGTTCCTTATCCTCTCATTGGAGCATATTTTAGTGACAATGCTGTAAATTCTAGGAATTCTAGTAAATCCTAGTTATTCTAGTAACTCTAATGACACAATGGTGTAAATTCTAGTAATTCTAAGAAATGTCTATTGCAGTAGGAGCTAAATTTAAAGCTAAATTTAAACTTAAATTTAAATCTAAATTTAAGCTAAATTTTAAATCTTTCCAAGAAAGAAAAAGCAAAATCTATTTATTTCTCTGAATAACTTCATCAGTAAGAACTCCTTTCTTTACTCTTACTTATTTTATACATTGCATTACTATGGAAGTACCTGAATGGAAAGCAGATTGAAAACTGTTACTCAGCATGAATAAAGGAAAAATTACCAGGATGTAATGAATCAAGGGCCTTTTTTTTTTATTGCTTTTCAAGGTGCATTTTTATTGTGAATGCCTCAGCTTCACAACTCTAATCAAGCCTTACAGTGCTATGCAATAGATCCTGAATTTTCTGTGCTGCAACATTTCTCATTTCATTCCTGGGACATAAATGGCCTAACGGTGATCTTTAAAGAACTTTTAAGGTGTCTAAACACTTAATGGAAAAGATAAAGCAATATGACTGTAA